>NC_082726.1:11437570-11677077 GCF_030144855.1 Hypanus sabinus | reverse complement strand
GTCCATCACAGAAACACATTGTCAGTTCATTCACATACACACCCTCTCAGTCCATCACACACACTCTCTCTCAGTCCATCACACACACTCTCTCTCAGTCAATCACACACACACTCTGTATCTCAGTGCAGCACGCCCACACACTCTCTCAGTCCATCAGACACACACTCGCTCAGTCTATCACACACACAGTCTCTCAGTCCTTCACACACAGACTCTCTCATTCCATCACACACACATTCCATCACAGACACTCTCTTAGTCCATCACACACACACTCTCTCTCTCTGTCTATCACACACACTCTCTCATTCCATCACAGCAGCACACTGTCAGTTCATCACACACTCTCTCTCAGTCCATCACTCTCACACTCTCAGTCTATCACACACACTCTCTCAGTCCATCACACACACGCTCTCTCAGTCCATCACACACATACACTCATTCATCACACACTCTCTCAGTCCATCACAGAAACACATTGTCAGTTCATTCACACAACCACCCTTTCAGTCCATCACAACCACACTCTCTGTCCATCCCACACACTCTCTCATTCCATCAAAGAAACACACTGTCAGTTCATCACACATTCTCTCTTAGTCCATCACACACACTCTCTCTCAGTCCATCACTCACACTCTCTCAGTCCATCACACACACACTCTCTCAGTCCATCACACACACTCTCTCATTCCATCACACACACTCCCTCAGTCCATCACAGAAACACACTGTCAGTTCATCACACACACCTTTTCAGTCCATCACACACACTCACTCTGTCCATGACACACACACTCTCTCATTCCATCACACACACTCTCTCATTCCATCACAGAAACACACTGTCCGTTCATCACACACACTCTCTCTCAGTCCATCACACACACTCTCTGTCAGTCCATCACACACACACCATCTCATTCCATCACACACACTCTCTCAGTCCATCACAGAAACACATTGTCAGTTCTTTCACATACACACCCTCTCAGTCCATCACACACACTCTCTCTCAGTCAATCACACACACACTCTCTCTCTGTCTATCACACACACTCTCTCATTCCATCACAGAAGCATACTGTCAGTTCATCACACACTCTCTCTCAGTCCATCACTCTCACACTCTCAGTCTATCACACACACTCTCTCAGTTCTCATTCCATCACACACACTCCCTCCGTCCATCACAGAAACACACTGTCAGTTCATCACACACACACACTTTCAGTCCTTCACACACACACTCTCTCAGTCCATCACACACACCACTCTCTCAGTCCAGCACACACACACTCTCTCATTCCATCACACACACTCTCTCAGTCAATCACAGAAACACACTGTCAGTTCATCACGCACACTCTCTCTCAGTCCATGACACACACACTCTCTCAGTCCAGCACACACACACTCTCTCATTCCATCACACACACTCTCTCAGTCAATCACAGAAACACACTGTCAGTTCATCACGCACACTCTCTCTCAGTCCATGACACACACACTCTCTCAGTCCATCACACACACACTCTCTCAGTCAATCACAGAAACAAACTGTCAGTTCATCACACACACTCTCTCTCAGTCCATCACACATTCGCTCTCTCAGTCCATCACACCCACTCTCTCAGTCCATCACACACACACTCTCAGTCTATCACACACACCCTCTATCTCAGTCCATCACACACACACTCTGTCTTTCCATTCCATACTCTCTCAGTACATCACACACACATACACACTCTCAGTCGATCTCACGTTCTCTCTCAGTCCATCACAGTCTTTCTCTCGTTCAATCCCACACACACTCTCTCTCTCATTCCAGCACACCCCACACACTCTCTCAATCCATCACACACACCTCTCTCAGTCTATCACACACACACACTCTCAGTCCATCACACACACACTCTCAGTCCATCACACACACACACTCTCTGTCCATCCCACACACTCTCTCATTCCATCATACACACTCTCTCATTCCATCACACACATTCTCTTAGTCCATCACACACACACTCTCTCATTCCATCACACACACTCTCAGTCCATCACAGAAACACACTGTCAGTTCATCACACTCGCTCTCTCAGTCCATCACACACACACTCTCTCAGTCCATCACACACACACTCTCTCAGTCCATCACTGACACACACTCTCTCATTCCATCACACACTCTCTGTCAGTCCATCACACACACACCCTCTCATTCCATCACAGACACTCTCTTAGTCCATCACAGAAACACACTGTCAGTTCATCACACACACTCTCTCTCAGTCCATCACACACACACTCTCTCTCAGTTCATCACACACTCTCTCTCTCAGTTCATCACACACACTCTCTCTCAGTCCATCACACACACACTCTCTCATTGCATCACACACTCTCTCTCAGTCCATCACAGAAACACACTGTCAGTTCATCACACTTGCTCTCTCAGTCCATCACACACACACTCTCTCAGTCCATCACACACACACTCTCTCAGTCCATCACAGACACACACTCTCTCATTCCATCACACACTCTCTGTCAGTCCATCACACACACACCCTCTCATTCCATCACACACACTCTCTTAGTCCATCACAGAAACACACTGTCAGTTCATCACACACACTCTCTCTCAGTCCATCACACACACTCTCTCTCAGTTCATCACACACTCTCTCTCTCAGTTCATCACACACACTCTCTCTCAGTCCATCACACACACACTCTCTCAGTCAATCACAGAAACACACTGTCAGTTCATCAAGCACACTCTCTCTCAGTCCATCACACACACACTCTCTCAGTCCATGACACACACACTCTCTCATTCCATCACACACTCTCTCAGTCCATCACACGCACTCTCTCTCAGTCCATCACACATTCGCTCTCTCAGTCCATCACACTCACTCTCTCAGTCCATCACACGCACACTCTCTCAGTCCATAACACACACACACTCTCTCTTTCCATCACACACTCTCTGTCTGTCCATCACACACATACCCTCTCATTGCATCACACACACTCTCTCAGTGCATCACAGAAACACATTGTCAGTTCATTCACACACACACCCTCTCAGTCCATCACACACACTCTCTCTCAGTACATCACACATACACTCTGTCAGTCCATCACACACACACTCTCTCATTCCATCACACACACTCTCTCATTCCATCACACACACTCTCTCCATCCATCACAGAAACACACTGTCAGTTCATCACACACACACTCTCAGTCCATCACACACGCCCTCTATCTCAGTCCATCACACACACACTCTCTCTTTCCATTACATACTCTCTCAGTACATCACACACACATACACATTCTCAGTCCATCTCACATTCTCTCTCAGTCCATCACAGTCTTTCTCTCAGTCCTTCACACACATACTCTCTCATTCAATCCCACACACACTCTCTCTCTCTGTCCAGCACACTCACACACTCTCTCAGTCCATCACACACACACACTCTCAGTCCCTCACACACACACTCTCAGTCCATCACACACACACACTCTCTGTCCATCCCACACACTCTCGTTCCATCACAGAAACACACTGTCAGATCATCACACATTCCCTCTTAGTCCATCACACACACTCTCTCTCAGTCCAGCACACACTCGCTCTCTCAGTCCATCACACACACACTCTCTCAGTCCATCACACACACACTCTCTCAGTCCATAACACACACACACTCTCTCATTCCATCACACACTCTCTGTCTGTCCATCACACACATACCCATTCATTCCATCACACACACTCTCTCAGTGCATCACAGAAACACATTGTCAGTTCATTCACACACACACCCTCTCAGTCCATCACACACACTCTCTCTCAGTACATCACACATACACTCTGTCAGTCCATCACACACACACTCTCTCATTCCATCACACACACTCTCTCATTCCATCACACACACTCTCTCATTCCATCACACACACTCTCTCCATCCATCACAGAAACACACTTTCAGTTCATCACACACACACCCTTTCAGTCTATCACACACACTCTCTCAGTCCATCACACACACGCTCTCTCAGTCCATCACACACATACACTCTCATTCCATCACACACACTCTCTCAGTCCATCACAGAAACACACTGTCAGTTCATTCACACACCCACCCTTTCAGTCCATCACAACCACACTCTCTGTCCATCCCACACACTCTCTCATTCCATCACAGAAACACACTGTCAGTTCATCACACATTCTCTCTTAGTCCATCACACACACTCTCTCTCAGTCCATCACACATTCGCTCTCTCAGTCCATCACACCCACTCTCTCAGTCCATCACACACACACTCTCAGTCCATCACACACACCCTCTATCTCAGTCCATCACACACACACTCTCTCTTTCCATTACACACTCTCTCAGTACATCACACACACATACACACTCTCAGTCCATCTCACATTCTCTCTCAGTCCATCACAGTCTTTCTCTCAGTCCTTCACACACATACTCTCTCATTCAATCCCACACACACTCTCTCTCTCAGTCCAGCACACCCACACACTCTCTCAGTCCATCACACACACACACTCTCAGTCCCTCACACACACACTCTCAGTCCATCACACACACACACTCTCTGTCCATCCCACACACTCTCGTTCCATCACAGAAACACACTGTCAGTTCATCACACATTCTCTCTTAGTCCATCACACACACTCTCTCTCAGTCCATCACACACACACTCTCTCAGTCCATGACACACACACTCTCTCATTCCATCACACACACTCTCTCAGTCCATCACACGCACTCTCTCTCAGTCCATCACACATTCGCTCTCTCAGTCCATCACACCCACTCTCTCAGTCCATCACACACACACTCTCTCAGTCCATAACACACACACACTCTCTCATTCCATCACACACTCTCTGTCTGTCCATCACACACATACCCTCTCATTCCATCACACACACTCTTTCAGTGCATCACAGAAACACATTGTCAGTTCATTCACACACACACCCTCTCAGTCCATCACACACACTCTCTCTCAGTACATCACACACACTCTCTCATTCCATCACACACACTCTCTCCATCCATCACAGAAACACACTGTCAGTTCATCACACACACACTCTCAGTCCATCACACACACCCTCTATCTCAGTCCATCACACACACACTCTCTCTTTCCATTACATACTCTCTCAGTACATCACACACACATACACACTCTCAGTCCATCTCACATTCTCTCTCAGTCCATCACAGTCTTTCTCTCAGTCCTTCACACACATACTCTCTCATTCAATCCCACACACACTCTCTCTCTCAGTCCAGCACACCCACACACTCTCTCAATCCATCACACACACACACTCTCAGTCCCTCACACACACACTCTCAGTCCATCACACACACACACTCTCTGTCCATCCCACACACTCTCGTTCCATCACAGAAACACACTGTCAGATCATCACACATTCTCTCTTAGTCCATCACACACACTCTCTCTCAGTCCAGCACACACTCGCTCTCTCAGTCCATCACACACACACTCTCTCAGTCCATCACACACACACTCTCTCAGTCCATAACACACACACACTCTCTCATTCCATCACACACTCTCTGTCTGTCCATCACACACATACCCTCTCATTCCATCACACACACTCTCTCAGTGCATCACAGAAACACATTGTCAGTTCATTCACACACACACCCTCTCAGTCCATCACACACACTCTCTCTCAGTACATCACACATAAACTCTGTCAGTCCATCACACACACACTCTCTCATTCCATCACACACACTCTCTCATTCCATCACACACACTCTCTCATTCCATCACACACACTCTCTCCATCCATCACAGAAACACACTTTCAGTTCATCACACACACACCCTTTCAGTCCATCACACACACTCTCTCTCATTCCATCACACATACACACTCTCTTATTCCATCGCACACACAGTCTCTCAGTCCATCACAGACACTCTCTCTCAGTCCTTCACACACAGACTCTCTCATTCCATCACACACACAGTCTCTCATTCCATCACACACACTCTCTCTCAGTCCTTCACAAACACACTCACTCATTCCATCACACACACACTCACTCAGTCCATAACACACACACACTCTCTCATTCCATCACACACATTCTCTCAGACCATCAGAGAAACACACTGTCAGTTCATCACACACACTCTCTCTCAGTTCATCACACACTCTCTCTCTCAGTTGATCACACACACTCTCTCTCAGTCCATCACACACACACACTCTCTCATTCCATCACACACTCTCTGTCAGTCTATCACACACACACCCTCTCATTCCATCACACACACTCTCTCAGTCCATCACAGAAACACATTGTCAGTTCATTCACACACACACCCTCTCAGTCCATCACACACTCGCTCTCTCAGTCCATCACACACACTCACTCTCAGTCCATGACACACTCACTCTCTCATTCCATCACACACACTCTCTCAGTCCATCACACACACACTCTCTCATTCCATCACACACAGTCTCTCAGTCCATCACACACACTCTCTCTCAGTCCATCACACATTCGCTCTCTCAGTCCATCACACACACTCTCTCAGTCTATCACACACACACACTCTCAGTCTATCACACACACACACTCTCAGTTCATCACACACACACTCTCTCAGTCCATCACAGAAACACTGTCAGTTCATCACACTTGCTCTCTCAGTCCATCACACACACACTCTCTCAGTCCATCACACACACACTCTCTCAGTCCATCACAGACACACACTCTCTCATTCCATCACACACACTCTCTGTCAGTCCATCACAGAAACACACTGTCAGTTCATCACACACACTCTCTCTCAGTCCATCACACACACTCTCTCTCAGTTCATCACACACTCTCTCTCTCAGTTCATCACACACACTCTCTCTCAGTCCATCACACACACACTCTCTCAGTCAATCACAGAAACACACTGTCAGTTCATCAAGCACACTCTCTCTCAGTCCATCACACACACACTCTCTCAGTCCATGACACACACACTCTCTCATTCCATCACACACTCTCTCAGTCCATCACACGCACTCTCTCTCAGTCCATCACACATTCGCTCTCTCAGTCCATCACACCCACTCTCTCAGTCCATCACACGCACACTCTCTCAGTCCATAACACACACACACTCTCTCTTTCCATCACACACTCTCTGTCTGTCCATCACACACATACCCTCTCATTGCATCACACACACTCTCTCAGTGCATCACAGAAACACATTGTCAGTTCATTCACACACACACCCTCTCAGTCCATCACACACACTCTCTCTCAGTACATCACACATACACTCTGTCAGTCCATCACACACACACTCTCTCATTCCATCACACACACTCTCTCATTCCATCACACACACTCTCTCCATCCATCACAGAAACACACTGTCAGTTCATCACACACACACTCTCAGTCCATCACACACGCCCTCTATCTCAGTCCATCACACACACACTCTCTCTTTCCATTACATACTCTCTCAGTACATCACACACACATACACATTCTCAGTCCATCTCACATTCTCTCTCAGTCCATCACAGTCTTTCTCTCAGTCCTTCACACACATACTCTCTCATTCAATCCCACACACACTCTCTCTCTCTGTCCAGCACACCCACACACTCTCTCAGTCCATCACACACACACACTCTCAGTCCCTCACACACACACTCTCAGTCCATCACACACACACACTCTCTGTCCATCCCACACACTCTCGTTCCATCACAGAAACACACTGTCAGTTCATCACACATTCTCTCTTAGTCCATCACACACACTCTCTCTCAGTCCAGCACACACTCGCTCTCTCAGTCCATCACACACACACTCTCTCAGTCCATCACACACACACTCTCTCAGTCCATAACACACACACACTCTCTCATTCCATCACACACTCTCTGTCTGTCCATCACACACATACCCATTCATTCCGTCACACACACTCTCTCAGTGCATCACAGAAACACATTGTCAGTTCATTCACACACACACCCTCTCAGTCCATCACACACACTCTCTCTCAGTACATCACACATACACTCTGTCAGTCCATCACACACACACTCTCTCATTCCATCACACACACTCTCTCATTCCATCACACACACTCTCTCATTCCATCACACACACTCTCTCCATCCATCACAGAAACACACTTTCAGTTCATCACACACACACCCTTTCAGTCTATCACACACACTCTCTCAGTCCATCACACACACGCTCTCTCAGTCCATCACACACATACACTCTCATTCCATCACACACACTCTCTCAGTCCATCACAGAAACACACTGTCAGTTCATTCACACACCCACCCTTTCAGTCCATCACAACCACACTCTCTGTCCATCCCACACACTCTCTCATTCCATCACAGAAACACACTGTCAGTTCATCACACATTCTCTCTTAGTCCATCACACACACTCTCTCTCAGTCCATCACACATTCGCTCTCTCAGTCCATCACACCCACTCTCTCAGTCCATCACACACACACTCTCAGTCCATCACACACACCCTCTATCTCAGTCCATCACACACACACTCTCTCTTTCCATTACACACTCTCTCAGTACATCACACACACATACACACTCTCAGTCCATCTCACATTCTCTCTCAGTCCATCACAGTCTTTCTCTCAGTCCTTCACACACATACTCTCTCATTCAATCCCACACACACTCTCTCTCTCAGTCCAGCACACCCACACACTCTCTCAGTCCATCACACACACACACTCTCAGTCCCTCACACACACACTCTCAGTCCATCACACACACACACTCTCTGTCCATCCCACACACTCTCGTTCCATCACAGAAACACACTGTCAGTTCATCACACATTCTCTCTTAGTCCATCACACACACTCTCTCTCAGTCCATCACACACACACTCTCTCAGTCCATCACACACACACTCTCTCATTTCATCACGCACACTCTCTCAGTCCTCACACGCACTCTCTCTCAGTCCATCACACATTCGCTCTCTCAGTCCATCACACCCACTCTCTCAGTCCATCACACACACACTCTCTCAGTCCATAACACACACACACTCTCTGTCTGTCCATCACACACATACCCTCTCATTCCATCACACACACTCTTTCAGTGCATCACAGAAACACATTGTCAGTTCATTCACACACACACCCTCTCAGTCCATCACACACACTCTCTCTCAGTACATCACACACACTCTCTCATTCCATCACACACACTCTCTCCATCCATCACAGAAACACACTGTCAGTTCATCACACACACACTCTCAGTCCATCATACACACCCTCTATCTCAGTCCATCACACACACACTCTCTCTTTCCATTACATACTCTCTCAGTACATCACACACACATACACACTCTCAGTCCATCTCACATTCTCTCTCAGTCCATCACAGTCTTTCTCTCAGTCCTTCACACACATACTCTCTCATTCAATCCCACACACACTCTCTCTCTCAGTCCAGCACACCCACACACTCTCTCAATCCATCACACACACACACTCTCAGTCCCTCACACACACACTCTCAGTCCATCACACACACACACTCTCTGTCCATCCCACACACTCTCGTTCCATCACAGAAACACACTGTCAGATCATCACACATTCTCTCTTAGTCCATCACACACACTCTCTCTCAGTCCAGCACACACTCGCTCTCTCAGTCCATCACACACACACTCTCTCAGTCCATCACACACACACTCTCTCAGTCCATAACACACACACACTCTCTCATTCCATCACACACTCTCTGTCTGTCCATCACACACATACCCTCTCATTCCATCACACACACTCTCTCAGTGCATCACAGAAACACATTGTCAGTTCATTCACACACACACCCTCTCAGTCCATCACACACACTCTCTCTCAGTACATCACACATACACTCTGTCAGTCCATCACACACACACTCTCTCATTCCATCACACACACTCTCTCATTCCATCACACACACTCTCTCATTCCATCACACACACTCTCTCCATCCATCACAGAAACACACTTTCAGTTCATCACACACACACCCTTTCAGTCCATCACACACACTCTCTCTCATTCCATCACACACACACACTCTCTTATTCCATCGCACACACAGTCTCTCAGTCCATCACAGACACTCTCTCTCAGTCCTTCACACACAGACTCTCTCATTCCATCACACACACAGTCTCTCATTCCATCACACACACTCTCTCTCAGTCCTTCACACACACACTCACTCATTCCATCACACACACACTCACTCAGTCCATAACACACACACACTCTCTCATTCCATCACACACATTCTCTCAGACCATCAGAGAAACACACTGTCAGTTCATCACGCACACTCTCTCTCAGTCCATCACACACACTCTCTCTCAGTTCATCACACACTCTCTCTCTCAGTTGATCACACACACTCTCTCTCAGTCCATCACACACACACACTCTCTCATTCCATCACACACTCTCTGTCAGTCTATCACACACACACCCTCTCATTCCATCACACACAGTCTCTCAGTCCATCACAGAAACACATTGTCAGTTCATTCACACACACACCCTCTCAGTCCATCACACACTCGCTCTCTCAGTCCATCACACACACGTCACTCTCAGTCCATGACACACACACTCTCTCATTCCATCACACACACTCTCTCAGTCCATCACACACACTCTCTCTCAGTCCATCACACATTCGCTCTCTCAGTCCATCACACCCACTCTCTCAGTCCATCACACACACACTCTCAGTCCATCACACACACCCTCTATCTCAGTCCATCACACACACACTCTCTCTTTCCATTTCATACTCTCTCAGTACATCACACACACATACACACACTCAGTCGATCTCACATTCTCTCTCAGTCCATCACAGTCTTTCTCTCAGTCCTTCACACATATACTCTCTCGTTCAATCCCACACACACTCTCTCTCTCAGTCCAGCACACCCACACACTCTCTCAATCCATCACACACGCCTCTCTCAGTCTATCACACACACACACTCTCAGTCCATCACACACACACTCTCAGTCCATCACACACACACACTCTCTGTCCATCCCACACACTCTCTCATTCCATCACACACACTCTCTCATTCCATCACACACATTCTCTTAGTCCATCACACACACACTCTCTCATTCCATCACACACACTCTCTCAGTCCATCACAGAAACACACAGTCAGTTCATCACACACTCTCTCTCAGTCCATCACTCTCACACTCTCAGTCTATCACACACACTCTCTCAGTCCATCACACACACGCTCTCTCAGTCCATCACACACACACTCTCTCATTCCATCACACACACTCTCTCAGTCAATCACAGAAGCACACTGTCAGTTCATCACGCACACTCTCTCTCAGTCCATCACACACACTCACTCTCAGTCCATGACACACACACTCTCTCATTCCATCACACACACTCTCTCAGTCCATCACACACACACTCTCTCATTCCATCACACACAGTCTCTCAGTCCATCACACACACTCTCTCTCAGTCCATCACACATTCGCTCTCTCAGTCCATCACACCCACTCTCTCAGTCCATCACACACACACTCTCAGTCCATCACACACACCCTCTATCTCAGTCCATCACACACACACTCTCTCTTTCCATTTCATACTCTCTCAGTACATCACACACACATACACACACTCAGTCGATCTCACATTCTCTCTCAGTCCATCACAGTCTTTCTCTCAGTCCTTCACACATATACTCTCTCGTTCAATCCCACACACACTCTCTCTCTCAGTCCAGCACACCCACACACTCTCTCAATCCATCACACACGCCTCTCTCAGTCTATCACACACACACACTCTCAGTCCATCACACACACACTCTCAGTCCATCACACACACACACTCTCTGTCCATCCCACACACTCTCTCATTCCATCACACACACTCTCTCATTCCATCACACACATTCTCTTAGTCCATCACACACACACTCTCTCATTCCATCACACACACTCTCTCAGTCCATCACAGAAACACACAGTCAGTTCATCACACACTCTCTCTCAGTCCATCACTCTCACACTCTCAGTCTATCACACACACTCTCTCAGTCCATCACACACACGCTCTCTCAGTCCATCACACACACACTCTCTCATTCCATCACACACACTCTCTCAGTCAATCACAGAAGCACACTGTCAGTTCATCACGCACACTCTCTCTCAGTCCATCACACACACTCACTCTCAGTCCATGACACACACACTCTCTCATTCCATCACACACACTCTCTCAAGCCATCACACACACTCTCTCTCATTCCAGCACACACACACTCTCTTATTCCATCGCACACACAGTCTCTCAGTCCATCACACACACTCTCTCTCAGTCCATCACACACACTCTCTCAGTCTATCACACACACACACTCTCAGTCTATCACACACACACACTCTCAGTTCATCACACACACACTCTCTCTCTGTCTATCACACACACTCTCTCATTCCATCACAGAAGCACACTGTCAGTTCATCACACACTCTCTCTCAGTCCATCACTCTCACACTCTCAGTCTATCACACACACTCTCTCAGTCCATCACACACACTCTCTCTCAGTCCATCACACACATACACTCTCATTCCATCACACACACTCCCTCAGTCCATCACACACACACTCTCTCATTCCATCACACACACTCCCTCAGTCCATCACAGAAACACACTGTCAGTTCATCACACACACACCCTTTCAGTCCATCACACACACTCTCTCTCAGTCCATCACACACACACTCTCTCAGTCCATCACACACACACTCTCTCATTTCATCACACACACTCTCTCAGTCAATCACAGCAACACACTGTCAGTTCATCACGCACACTCTCTCAGTCCATCACACACACACTCTCTCATTCCATCACACACACTCTCTCAGTCAATCACAGAAACATACTGTCAGGTCATCACGCACACTCTCTCTCAGTCCATCACACACACTCACTCTCAGTCCATGACACACACACTCTCTCATTCCATCACACACACTCTCTCCATCCATCACAGAAACACACTGTCAGTTCATCACACACACACCCTTTCAGTCCATCACACACACTCTCTCTCAGTCCATCACACACATACACTCTCATTCCATCACACACACTCCCTCAGTCCATCACACACACACTCTCTCATTCCATCACACACACTCTCTCAGTCAATCACAGAAGCACACTGTCAGTTCATCACGCACACTCTCTCTCAGTCCATCACACACACTCACTCTCAGTCCATGACACACACACTCTCTCATTCCATCACACACACTCACTCAAGCCATCACACACACTCTCTCTCATTCCAGCACACACACACTCTCTTATTCCATCGCACACACAGTCTCTCAGTCCATCACACACACTCTCTCTCAGTCCATCACACACACTCTCTCAGTCTATCACACACACACACTCTCAGTCTATCACACACACACACTCTCAGTTCATCACACACACACTCTCTCTCTGTCTATCACACACACTCTCTCATTCCATCACAGAAGCACACTGTCAGTTCATCACACACTCTCTCTCAGTCCATCACTCTCACACTCTCAGTCTATCACACACACTCTCTCAGTCCATCACACACACGCTCTCTCAGTCCATCACACACATACACTCTCATTCCATCACACACACTCCCTCAGTCCATCACACACACACTCTCTCATTCCATCACACACACTCTCTCAGTCCATCACACACACGCTCTCTCAGTTCATCACACACACACCCTTTCAGTCCATCACACACACTCTCTCTCAGTCCATCACACACACACTCTCTCAGTCCATCACACACACACTCTCTCATTTCATCACACACACTCTCTCAGTCAATCACAGCAACACACTGTCAGTTCATCACGCACACTCTCTCAGTCCATCACACACACTCACTCTCAGTCCATGACACACACACTCTCTCATTCCATCACACACACTCTCTCAGTCCATCACACACACTCTCTCTCATTCCATCACACACACACTCTCTTATTCCATCGCACACACAGTCTCTCAGTCCATCACACACACACTCTCTCAGTCCATCACACACACACTCTCTCAGTCCATCACAGACACACACTCTCTCATTCCATCACACACTCTCTGTCAGTCCATCACACACACACCCTCTCATTCCATCACACACACTCTCTTAGTCCATCACAGAAACACACTGTCAGTTCATCACACACACTCTCTCTCAGTCCATCACACACACTCTCTCTCAGTTCATCACACACTCTCTCTCTCAGTTCATCACACACACTCTCTCTCAGTCCATCACACACACACTCTCTCATTCCATCACTCAATCTCTGTCAGTCCATCACACACACACCATCTCATTCCATCACACACACTCTCTCATTCCATCACAGAAAGACATTGTCAGTTTATTCACATACACACCCTCTCAGTCCATCACACACACTCTCTCTCAGTCCATCACACACACTCTCTCAGTCTATCACACACACACACTCTCAGTCTATCACACACACACACTCTCAGTTCATCACACACACACTCTCTCTCTGTCTATCACACACACTCTCTCATTCCATCACAGAAGCACACTGTCAGTTCATCACACACTCTCTCTCAGTCCATCACTCTCACACTCTCAGTCTATCACACACACTCTCTCAGTCCATCACACACACACTCTCTCAGTCCATCACACACATACACTCTCATTCCATCACACACACTCCCTCAGTCCATCACACACACACTCTCTCATTCCATCACACACACTCCCTCAGTCCATCACAGAAACACACTGTCAGTTCATCACACACACACCCTTTCAGTCCATCACACACACTCTCTCTCAGTCCATCACACACACACTCTCTCAGTCCATCACACACACACTCTCTCATTTCATCACACACACTCTCTCAGTCAATCACAGAAACACACTGTCAGTTCATCACGCACACTCTCTCTCAGTCCATCACACACACACTCTCTCAGTCCATCACACACACACTCTCTCTCAGTCCATCACACACACACTCTCTCAGTCCATCACACACACACTCTCTCATTCCATCACACACACTTTCTCAGTCAATCACAGAAACACACTGTCAGTTCATCACGCACACTCTCTCTCAGTCCATCACACACACTCACTCTCAGTCCATGACACACACACTCTCTCATTCCATCACACACACTCTCTCAAGCCATCACACACACTCTCTCTCATTCCATCACACACACACTCTCTTAATCCATCGCACACACAGTCTCTCAGTCCATCACACACACTCTCTCTCAGTCCATCACACACACTCTCTCAGTCTATCACACACACACACTCTCAGTCTATCACACACACACACTCTCAGTTCATCACACACACAATCTCTCTCTGTCTATCACACACACTCTCTCATTCCATCACAGAAGCACACTGTCAGTTCATCACACACACTCTCTCAGTCCATCACTCTCACACTCTCAGTCTATCACACACACTCTCTCAGTCCATCACACACACGCTCTCTCAGTCCATCACACACATACACTCTCATTCCATCACACACACTCCCTCAGTCCATCACACACACACTCTCTCATTCCATCACACACACTCCCTCAGTCAATCACAGAAACAGACTGTCAGTTCATCACGCACACTCTCTCTCAGTCCATCACACACACTCACTCTCAGTCCATGACACACACACTCTCTCATTCCATCACACACACTCTCTCAGTCCATCACACACACTCTCTCTCATTCCATCACACACACACTCTCTTATTCCATCGCACACACAGTCTCTCAGTCCATCACACACACTCTCTCTCAGTCCATCACACACACTCTCTCAGTCTATCACACACACGCACTCTCAGTCTATCACACACACACAATCTCAGTTCATCACACACACACTCTCAGTCCATCACAGAAACACACTGGCAGTTCATCACACTCGCTCTCTCAGTCCATCACACACACACTCTCTCAGTCCATCACACACACACTCTCTCAGTCCATCACAGACACACACTCTCTCATTCCATCACACACTCTCTGTCAGTCCATCACACACACACCCTCTCATTCCATCACACACACTCTCTTAGTCCATCACAGAAACACACTTTCAGTTCATCACACACACTCTCTCTCAGTTCATCACACACTCTCTCTCTCAGTTCATCACACACACTCTCTCTCAGTCCATCACACACACACACTCTCATTCCATCACTCACTCTCTGTCAGTCCATCACACACACACCATCTCATTCCATCACACACACTCTCTCAGTCCATCACAGAAACACATTGTCAGTTTATTCACATACACACCCACTCAGTCCATCACACACACTCTCTCTCAGTCCATCACACACACTCTCTCAGTCTATCACACACACACACTCTCAGTCTATCACACACACACACTCTCAGTTCATCACACACACACTCTCTCTCTGTCTATCACACACACTCTCTCATTCCATCACAGAAGCACACTGTCAGTTCATCACACACTCTCTCTCAGTGCATCACTCTCACACTCTCAGTCTATCACACACACTCTCTCAGTCCATCACACACACGCTCTCTCAGTCCATCACACACATACACTCTCATTCCATCACACACACTCCCTCAGTCCATCACAGAAACACACTGTCAGTTCATCACACACACACCCTTTCAGTCCATCACACACACTCTCTCTCAGTCCATCACACACACACTCTCTCAGTCCATCACACACACACTCTCTCATTTCATCACACACACTCTCTCAGTCAATCACAGAAACACACTGTCAGTTCATCACGCACACTCTCTCTCAGTCCATCACACACACACTCTCTCAGTCCATCACACACACACTCTCTCATTCCATCACACACACTCTCTCAGTCAATCACAGAAACACACTGTCAGTTCATCACGCACACTCTCTCTCAGTCCATCACACACACTCACTCTCAGTCCATGACACACACACTCTCTCATTCCATCACACACACACTCTCAAGCCATCACACACACTCTCTCTCATTCCATCACACACACACTGTCTTATTCCATCGCACACACAGTCTCTCAGTCCATCACACACACTCTCTCTCAGTCCATCACACACACTCTCTCAGTCTATCACACACACACACTCTCAGTCTATCACACACACACACTCTCAGTTCATCACACACACACTCTCTCTCTGTCTATCACACACACTCTCTCATTCCATCACAGAAGCACACTGTCAGTTCATCACACACTCTCTCTCAGTCCATCACTCTCACACTCTCAGTCTATCACACACACTCTCTCAGTCCATCACACACACGCTCTCTCAGTCCATCACACACATACACTCTCATTCCATCACACACACTCCCTCAGTCCATCACACACACACTCTCTCATTCCATCACACACACTCCCTCAGTCCATCACAGAAACACACTGTCAGTTCATCACACACACACCCTTTCAGTCCATCACACACACTCTCTCTCAGTCCATCACACACACACTCTCTCAGTCCATCACACACACACTCTCTCATTTCATCACACACACTCTCTCAGTCAATCACAGCAACACACTGTCAGTTCATCACGCACACTCTCTCAGTCCATCACACACACACTCTCTCATTCCATGACACACACTCTCTCAGTCAATCACAGAAACACACTGTCAGTTCATCACGCACACTCTCTCTCAGTCCATCACACACACTCACTCTCAGTCCATGACACACACACTCTCTCATTCCATCACACACACTCTCTCAGTCCATCACACACACTCTCTCTCATTCCATCACACACACTCTCTCTTATTCCATCGCACACACAGTCTCTCAGTCCATCACACACACTCTCTCTCAGTCCTTCACACACAGACTCTCTCATTCCATCACACACACAGTCTCTCATTCCATCACACACACTCTCTTAGTCCATCACACACACACTCTCTCTCTGTCTATCACACACACTCTCTCATTCCATCACAGAAGCACACTGTCAGTTCATCACACACTCTCTCTCAGTCCATCACACTCACACTCTCAGTCTATCACACACGATCTCTCAGTCCATCACACACATACACTCTCATTCCATCACACACACTCTCTCATTCCATCACAGAAACACATTGTCAGTTCATTCACACACCCACCCTTTCAGTCCATCACAACCACACTCTCTGTCCATCCCACACACTCTCTCATTCCATCACAGAAACACACTGTCAGTTCATCACACATTCTCTCTTAGTCTATCACACACACTCTCTCTCAGTCCATCACACACACTCTCTCAGTCCATCACACACACACTCTCTCAGTCCATCACACACACCCTCTCCCATTCCATCACACACACTCCCTCAGTCCATCACAGAAACACACTGTCAGTTCATCACACACACACCCTTTCAGTCCATCACACACACTCACTCTCAGTCCATGACACACACACTCTCTCATTCCATCACACACACTCTCTCATTCCATCACTGAAACACACTGTCAGTTCATCACACATTCTCTCTTAGTCCATCACACCCACTCTCTCAGTCCATCACACACACACTCTCAGTCCATCACACACACCCTCTATCTCAGTCCATCACACACACACTCTCTCTTTCCATTACATACTCTCTCAGTACATCACACACACATACACACTCTCACTCCATCTCACATTCTCTCTCAGTCCATCACAGTCTTTCTCTCAGTCCTTCACACACATACTCTCTCATTCAATCCCACACACACTCTCTCTCTCAGTCCAGCACACCCACACACTCTCTCAGTCCATCACACACACACACTCTCAGTCCCTCACACACACACTCTCAGTCCATCACACACACACACTCTCTGTCCATCCAACACACTCTCGTTCCATCACAGAAACACACTGTCAGTTCATCACACATTCTCTCTTAGTCCATCACACACACTCTCTCTCAGTCCATCACACACACACTCTCTCAGTCCATCACACACACACTCTCTCATTTCATCACACACACTCTCTCAGTCAATCACAGAAACACACTGTCAGTTCATCACGCACACTCTCTCTCAGTCCATCACACACACACTCTCTCATTCCATCACACACACTCTCTCAGTCAATCACAGAAACACACTGTCAGTTCATCACGCACACTCTCTCTCAGTCCATCACACACACTCACTCTCAGTCCATGACACACACACTCTCTCATTCCATCACGCACACTCTCTCAGTCCATCACACGCACTCTCTCTCAGTCCATCACACATTCGCTCTCTCAGTCCATCACACCCACTCTCTCAGTCCATCACACACACACTCTCTCAGTCCACAACACACACACACTCTCTCATTCCATCACACACTCTCTGTCTGTCCATCACACACATACCCTCTCATTCCATCACACACACTCTCCCTCAGTACATCACACATACACTCTGTCAGTCCATCACACACACACTCTCTCATTCCATCACACACACTCTCTCATTCCATCACACACACTCTCTCATTCCATCACACACACTCTCTCCATCCATCACAGAAACAAACTGTCAGTTCATCACACACACACTCTCAGTCCATCACACACACCCTCTATCTCAGTACATCACACACACATACACACTCTCAGTCCATCTCACATTCTCTCTCAGTCCATCACAGTCTTTCACTCAGTCCTTCACACACATACTCTCTCATTCAATCCCACACACACTCTCTCTCTCAGTCCAGAACACCCACACACTCTCTCAGTCCATCACACACACACACTCTCAGTCCCTCACACACACACTCTCAGTCTATCACACACACACACACTCTCTGTCCATCCCACACCCTCTCGTTCCATCACAGAAACACACTGTCAGTTCATCACACATTCTCTCTTAGTCCATCACACACACTCTCTCTCAGTCCAGCACACACTCGCTCTCTCAGTCCATCACACACACACTCTCTCAGTCCATCACACACACACTCTCTCAGTCCATAACACACACACACTCTCTCATTCCATCACACACACTCTCTCATTCCATCACACACACTCTCTCCATCCATCACAGAAACACACTTTCAGTTCATCACACACACACCCTTTCAGTCCATCACACACACTCTCTCTCATTCCATCACACACTCTCTGTCTGTCCATCACACACATACCCTCTCATTCCATCACACACACTCTCTCATTGCATCACAGATACACATTGTCAGTTCATTCACATACACACCCTCTCAGTCCATCACACACACTCTCTCTCAGTACATCACACATACACTCTGTCAGTCCATCACACACACACTCTCTCATTCCATCACACACACTCTCTCATTCCATCACACACACTCTCTCATTCCATCACACACACTCTCTCCATCCATCACAGAAACACACTTTCAGTTCATCACACACACACCCTTTCAGTCCATCACACACACTCTCTCTCATTCCATCACACACACACTCTCTTATTCCATCGCACACACAGTCTCTCAGTCCATCACACACACTCTCTCTCAGTCCTTCACACACAGACTCTCTCATTCCATCACACAAACAGTCTCTCATTCCATCACACACACTCTCTCTCAGTCCTTCACACACACACTCACTCATTCCATCACACACACACTCACTCAGTCCATAACACACACACACTCTCTCATTCCATCACACACATTCTCTCAGACCATCAGAGAAACACACTGTCAGTTCATCACGCACACTCTCTCTCAGTCCATCACACACACACCCTCTCATTCCATCACACACACTCTCTCAGTCCATCACAGAAACACATTGTCAGTTCATTCACACACACACCCTCTCAGTCCATCACACACTCGCTCTCTCAGTCCATCACACACACTCACGCTCAGTCCATGACACACACACTCTCAGTCTATCACACACACACACACTCTCTGTCCATCCCACACACTCTCGTTCCATCACAGAAACACACTGTCAGTTCATCACACATTCTCTCTTAGTCCATCACACACACTCTCTCTCAGTCCAGCACACACTCGCTCTCTCAGTCCATCACACACACACTCTCTCAGTCCATAACACACACACACTCTCTCATTCCATCACACACTCTCTGTCTGTCCATCACACACATACACTCTCATTCCATCACACACACTCTCTCATTGCATCACAGATACACATTGTCAGTTCATTCACATACACACCCTCTCAGTCCATCACACAGACTCTCTCTCAGTACATCACACATACACTCTGTCAGTCCATCACACACACACTCTCTCATTCCATCACACACACTCTCTCATTCCATCACACACACTCTCTCATTCCATCACACACACTCTCTCCATCCATCACAGAAACACACTTTCAGTTCATCACACACACACCCTTTCAGTCCATCACACACACTCTCTCTCATTCCATCACACACACACTCTCTTATTCCATCGCACACACAGTCTCTCAGTCCATCACACACACTCTCTCTCAGTCCTTCACACACAGACTCTCTCATTCCATCACACACACAGTCTCTCATTCCATCACACACACTCTCTCTCAGTCCTTCACACACACACTCACTCATTCCATCACACACACACTCACTCAGTCCATAACACACACACACTCTCTCATTCCATCACACACATTCTCTCAGACCATCAGAGAAACACACTGTCAGTTCATCACGCACACTCTCTCTCAGTCCATCACACACACTCTCTCTCAGTTCATCACACACTCTCTCTCTCTCAGTTCATCACACACACTCTCTCTCAGTCCATCACACACACACACTCTCTCATTCCATCACACACTCTCTGTCAGTCTATCACACACACACCCTCTCATTCCATCACACACACTCTCTCAGTCCATCACAGAAACACATTGTCAGTTCATTCACACACACACCCTCTCAGTCCATCACACACTCGCTCTCTCAGTCCATCACACCCACTCTCTCAGTCCATCACACACACACTCTCTCAGTCCATAACACACACACACTCTCTCATTCCATCACACACTCTCTGTCTGTCCATCACACACATACCCTCTCATTCCATCACACACACTCTCCCTCAGTACATCACACATACACTCTGTCAGTCCATCACACACACACTCTCTCATTCCATCACACACACTCTCTCATTCCATCACACACACTCTCTCATTCCATCACACACACTCTCTCCATCCATCACAGAAACACACTGTCAGTTCATCACACACACACTCTCAGTCCATCACACACACCCTCTATCTCAGTCCATCACACACACACTCTCTCTTTCCATTACATACTCTCTCAGTCCATCACAGTCTTTCACTCAGTCCTTCACACACATACTCTCTCATTCAATCCCACACACACTCTCTCTCTCAGTCCAGAACACCCACACACTCTCTCAGTCCATCACACACACACACTCTCAGTCCCTCACACACACACTCTCAGTCTATCACACACACACACACTCTCTGTCCATCCCACACACTCTCGTTCCATCACAGAAACACACTGTCAGTTCATCACACATTCTCTCTTAGTCCATCACACACACTCTCTCTCAGTCCAGCACACACTCGCTCTCTCAGTCCATCACACACACACTCTCTCAGTCCATCACACACACACTCTCTCAGTCCATAACACACACACTCTCTCTCATTCCATCACACACACTCTCTCATTCCATCACACACACTCTCTCCATCCATCACAGAAACACACTTTCAGTTCATCACACACACACCCTTTCAGTCCATCACACACACTCTCTCTCATTCCATCACACACTCTCTGTCTGTCCATCACACACATACCCTCTCATTCCATCACACACACTCTCTCATTGCATCACAGATACACATTGTCAGTTCATTCACATACACACCCTCTCAGTCCATCACACACACTCTCTCTCAGTACATCACACATACACTCTGTCAGTCCATCACACACACACTCTCTCATTCCATCACACACACTCTCTCATTCCATCACACACACTCTCTCATTCCATCACACACACTCTCTCCATCCATCACAGAAACACACTTTCAGTTCATCACACACACACCCTTTCAGTCCATCACACACACTCTCTCTCATTCCATCACACACTCTCTGTCTGTCCATCACACACATACCCTCTCATTCCATCACACACACTCTCTCATTGCATCACAGATACACATTGTCAGTTCATTCACATACACACCCTCTCAGTCCATCACACACACTCTCTCTCAGTACATCACACATACACTCTGTCAGTCCATCACACACACACTCTCTCATTCCATCACACACACTCTCTCATTCCATCACACACACTCTCTCATTCCATCACACACACTCTCTCCATCCATCACAGAAACACACTTTCAGTTCATCACACACACACCCTTTCAGTCCATCACACACACTCTCTCTCATTCCATCACACACACACTCTCTTATTCCATCGCACACACAGTCTCTCAGTCCATCACACACACTCTCTCTCAGTCCTTCACACACAGACTCTCTCATTCCATCACACACACAGTCTCTCATTCCATCACACACACTCTCTCTCAGTCCTTCACACACACACTCACTCATTCCATCACACACACACACACTCAGTCCATAACACACACACACTCTCTCATTCCATCACACACATTCTCTCAGACCATCAGAGAAACACACTGTCAGTTCATCACGCACACTCTCTCTCAGTCCATCACACACACACCCTCTCATTCCATAACACACACTCTCTCAGTCCATCACAGAAACACATTGTCAGTTCATTCACACACACACCCTCTCAGTCCATCACACACTCGCTCTCTCAGTCCATCACACACACTCACTCTCAGTCCATGACACACACACTCTCAGTCTATCACACACACACACACTCTCTGTCCATCCCACACACTCTCGTTCCATCACAGAAACACACTGTCAGTTCATCACACATTCTCTCTTAGTCCATCACACACACTCTCTCTCAGTCCAGCACACACTCGCTCTCTCAGTCCATCACACACATACTCTCTCAGTCCATAACACACACACACTCTCTCATTCCATCACACACTCTCTGTCTGTCCATCACACACATACCCTCTCATTCCATCACACACACTCTCTCATTGCATCACAGATACACATTGTCAGTTCATTCACATACACACCCTCTCAGTCCATCACACACACTCTCTCTCAGTACATCACACATACACTCTGTCAGTCCATCACACACACACTCTCTCATTCCATCACACACACTCTCTCATTGCATCACACACACTCTCTCATTCCATCACACACACACTCTCTTATTCCATCGCACACACAGTCTCTCAGTCCATCACACACACTCTCTCTCAGTCCTTCACACACAGACTCTCTCATTCCATCACACACACAGTCTCTCATTCCATCACACACACTCTCTCTCAGTCCTTCACACACACACTCACTCATTCCATCACACACACACTCACTCAGTCCATAACACACACACACTCTCTCATTCCATCACACACATTCTCTCAGACCATCAGAGAAACACACTGTCAGTTCATCACGCACACTCTCTCTCAGTCCATCACACACACTCTCTCTCAGTTCATCACACACTCTCTCTCTCAGTTCATCACACACACTCTCTCTCAGTCCATCACACACACACACTCTCTCATTCCATCACACACTCTCTGTCAGTCTATCACACACACACCCTCTCATTCCATCACACACACTCTCTCAGTCCATCACAGAAACACATTGTCAGTTCATTCACACACACACCCTCTCAGTCCATCACACACTCGCTCTCTCAGTCCATCACACACACTGACTCTCAGTCCATGACACACACACTCTCTCATTCCATCACCCACACTCTCTCAGTCCATCACACACACACTCTCTCATTCCATCACACACAGTCTCTCAGTCCATCACACACACTCTCTCTCAGTCCATCACACATTCGCTCTCTCAGTCCATCACACCCACTCTCTCAGTCCATCGCACACACACTCTCAGTCTATCACACACACCCTCTATCTCAGTCCATCACACACACACTCTCTCTTTCCATTCCATACTCTCTCAGTACATCACACACACATACACACTCTCAGTCGATCTCACATTCTCTCTCAGTCCATCACAGTCTTACTCTCAGTCCTTCACACACATACTCTCTCGTTCAATCCCACACACGCTCTCTCTCTCAGTCCAGCACACCCACACACTCTCTCAATCCATCACACACGCCTCTCTCAGTCCATCACACACACACACTGTCAGTCCATCACACACACACACTCTCTGTCCATCCCACACACTCTCTCATTCCATCACACACACTCTCTCATTCCATCACACACATTCTCTTAGTCCATCACACACACACTCTCTCATTCCATCACACACACTCTCTCAGTCCATCACAGAAACACACTGTCAGTTCATCACACTCGCTCTCTCATTCCATCACACACTCTCTGTCAGTCCATCACACACACACCCTCTCATTCCATCACACACACTCTCTTAGTCGATCACAGAAACACACTGTCAGTTCATCACACACACTCTCTCTCAGTCCATCACACACACTCTCTCTCAGTTCATCACACACTATCTCTCTCAGTTCATCACACACACTCTCTCTCAGTCCATCACACACACACTCTCTCATTCCATCACACACTCTCTGTCAGTCCATCACACACACACCATCTCATTCCATCACAGACACTCTCTCAGTCCATCACAGAAACACATTGTCAGTGTATTCACATACACACCCTCTCAGTCCATCACACACACACACTCTCTGTCCATCCCACACACTCTCGTTCCATCACAGAAACACACTGTCAGTTCATCACACATTCTCTCTTAGTCCATCACACAAACTCTCTCTCAGTCCAGCACACACTCGCTCTCTCAGTACATCACACACACACTCTCTCAGTCCATCACACACACACACTCTCAGTCCATAACACACACACACTCTCTCATTCCATCACACACTCTCTGTCTGTCCATCACACACATACCCTCTCATTCCATCACACACACTCTCTCAGTGCATCACAGAAACACATTGTCAATTCATTCACACACACACCCTTTCAGTCCATCACAACCACACTCTCAGTCCATCACACACACACACTCTCTGTCCATCCCACACACTCATTCCATCACAGAAACACACTGTCAGTTCATCACACATTCTCTCTTAGTCCATCACACACACTCTCTCTCAGTCCATCACACACACTCTCTCAGTCCATCACACACACACTCTCTCAGTCCATCACACACACACTCTCTCATTCCATCACACACACTCCCTCAGTCCATCACAGAAACACACTGTCAGTTCATCACACACACACCCTTTCAGTCCATCACACACACTCTCTCTCAGTCCATCACACACACACTCTCTCAGTCCATCACACACACACTCTCTCATTTCATCACACACACTCTCTCAGTCAATCACAGCAACACACTGTCAGTTCATCACGCACACTCTCTCTCAGTCCATCACACACACACTCTCTCAGTCCATCACACACACACTCTCTCAGTCCATCACACACACACTCTCTCATTCCATCACACACACTCTCTCAGTCAATCACAGAAACACACTGTCAGTTCATCACGCACACTCTCTCTCAGTCCATCACACACACTCACTCTCAGTCCATGACACACACACTCTCTCATTCCATCACACACACTCTCTCAGTCCATCACACACACACTCTCTCAGTCCATCACACACACTCTCTCTCAGTTCATCACACACTCTCTCTCTCAGTTCATCACACACACTCTCTCTCTGTCCATCACACACACACCCTCTCATTCCATCACACACACTCTCTCAGTCCATCACAGAAACACATTGTCAGTTCATTCACACACACACCCTCTCAGTCCATCACACACTCGCTCTCTCAGTCCATCACACACACTCACTCTCAGTCCATGACACACACACTCTCTCATTCCATCACCCACACTCTCTCAGTCCATCACACACACACTCTCTCATTCCATCACACACAGTCTCTCAGTCCATCACACACACTCTCTCTCAGTCCATCACACATTCGCTCTCTCAGTCCATCACACCCACTCTCTCAGTCCATCACACACACACTCTCAGTCTATCACACACACCCTCTATCTCAGTCCATCACACACACACTCTCTCTTTCTATTCCATACTCTCTCAGTACATCACACACACATACACACTCTCAGTCGATCTCACATTCTCTCTCAGTCCATCACAGTCTTTCTCTCAGTCCTTCACACACATACTCTCTCGTTCAATCCCACACACACTCTCTCTCTCAGTCCAGCACACCCACACACTCTCTCAATCCATCACACACGCCTCTCTCAGTCTATCACACACACACACTCTCAGTCCATCACACACACACTCTCAGTCCATCACACACACTCTCTCATTCCATCACACACATTCTCTTAGTCCATCACACACACACTCTCTCATTCCATCACACACACTCTCTCAGTCCATCACAGAAACACACTGTCAGTTCATCACACTCGCTCTCTCATTCCATCACACACTCTCTGTCAGTCCATCACACACACACCATCTCATTCCATCACACACACTCTCATTCCATCACACACACTCTCTCTCAGTTCATCACACACTCTCTCTCTCAGTTCATCACACACACTCTCTCTCAGTCCATCACACACACACTCTCTCATTCCATCACACACATTCTCTCAGACCATCAGAGAAACACACTGTCAGTTCATCACGCACACTCTCTCTCAGTCCATCACACACACTCTCTCTCAGTTCATCACACACTCTCTCTCTCAGTTCATCACACACACTCTCTCTCAGTCCATCACACACACACACACTCTCATTCCATCACACACTCTCTGTCAGTCTATCACACACACACCCTCTCATTCCATCACACACACTCTCTCAGTCCATCACACACACACTCTCTCATTCCATCACACACACTCTCTCAGTCCATCACACACACTCTCTCAGTCTATCACACACACACACTCTCAGTCTATCACACACACACACTCTCAGTTCATCACACACACACTCTCTCTCTCTGTCTATCACACACACTCTCTCATTCCATCACAGAAGCACAATGTCAGTTCATCACACACTCTCTCTCAGTCCATCACTCTCACACTCTCAGTCTATCACACACACTCTCTCAGTCCATCACACACACGCTCTCTCAGTCCATCACACACACACACGCTCATTCCATCACACACACTCTCTCAGTCCATCACAGAAACACATTGTCAGTTCATTCACACACCCACCCTTGCAGTCCATCACAACCACACTCTCAGTCCATCACACACACAGACTCTCTGTGCATCCCACACACTCATTCCATCACAGAAACACACTGTCAGTTCATCACACATTCTCTCTTAGTCCATCACACACACTCTCTCTCAGTCCATCACACACACTCTCTCAGTCCATCACACACACACTCTCTCAGTCCATCACACACACACTCTCTCATTCCATCACACACACTCCCTCAGTCCATCACAGAAACACACTGTCAGTTCATCACACACACATCCTTTCAGTCCATCACACACACTCTCTCTCAGTCCATCACACACACACTCTCTCAGTCCATCACACACACACTCTCTCATTTCATCACACACACTCTCTCAGTCAATCACAGCAACACACTGTCAGTTCATCACGCACAGTCTCTCTCAGTCCATCACACACACACTCTCTCAGTCCATCACACACACACTCTCTCATTCCATCACACACACTCTCTCAGTCAATCACAGAAACACACTGTCAGTTCATCACGAACACTCTCTCTCAGTCCATCACACACACTCACTCTCAGTCCATGACTCACACACTCTCTCATTCCATCACACACACTCTCTCAGTCCATCACACACACATTCTCTCATTCCATCACACACACACTCTCTTATTCCATCGCACACACAGTCTCTCAGTCCATCACACACACTCTCTCTCAGTCCTTCACACACAGACTCTCTCATTCCATCACACACACA
Source organism: Hypanus sabinus (assembly GCF_030144855.1). Classification (NCBI taxonomy): domain Eukaryota; kingdom Metazoa; phylum Chordata; class Chondrichthyes; order Myliobatiformes; family Dasyatidae; genus Hypanus; species Hypanus sabinus. Next base: position 11,647,613 of record NC_082726.1, on the reverse strand, counting down.
GTCTCTCATTCCATCACACACACTCTCTTGGTCCATCACACACACACTCTCTATCTGTCTATCACACACACTCTCTCATTCCATCACAGAAGCACACTGTCAGTTCATCACACACTCTCTCTCAGTCCATCACTCTCACACGCTCAGTCTATCACACACACTCTCTCAGTCCATCACACACACGCTCTCTCAGTCCATCACACACATACACTCTCATTCCATCATACACACTCTCTCAGTCCATCACAGAAACACATTGTCAGTTCATTCACACACCCACCCTTTCAGTCCATCACAACCACACTCTCTGTCCATCCCACACACTCTCTCATTCCATCACAGAAACACACTGTCAGTTCATCACACATTCTCTCTTAGTCCATCACACACACTCTCTCTCAGTCCATCACACACACTCTCTCAGTCCATCACACACACACTCTCTCAGTCCATCACACACACACTCTCTCATTCCATCACACACACTCCCTCAGTCCATCACAGAAACACACTGTCAGTCCATCACACACACTCACTCTCAGTCCATGACACACACACTCTCTCATTCCATCACACACACTCTCTCATTCCATCACAGAAACACACTGTCAGTTCATCACACATTCTCTCTTAGTCCATCACACACACTCTCTCTCAGTCCATCACACATTCGCTCTCTGTCCATCACACCCACACTCTCAGTCCATCACACCCACCCTCTATCTCAGTCCATCACACACACACTCTCTCTTTCCATTACATACTCTCTCAGTACATCACACACACATACACACTCTCAGTCCATCTCACATTCTCTCTCAGTCCATCACAATCTTTCTCTCAGTCCTTCACACACATACTCTCTCATTCAATCCCACACACACTCTCTCTCTCAGTCCAGCACACCCACACACTCTCTCAGTCCATCACACACACACACTCTCAGTCCCTCACACACACACTCTCAGTCCATCACACACACACACTCTCTGTCCATCCCACACACTCTCGTTCCATCACAGAAACACACTGTCAGTTCATCACACATTCTCTCTTAGTCCATCACACACACTCTCTCTCAGTCCATCACACACACACTCTGTCAGTCCATCACACACACACTCTCTCAGTCCATCACACACACTCTCTCTCAGTTCATCACACACTCTCTCTCTCAGTTCATCACACACACTCTCTCTCAGTCCATCACACACACACCCTCTCATTCCATCACACACACTCTCTCAGTCCATCACAGAAACACATTGTCAGTTCATTCACACACACACCCTCTCAGTCCATCACACACTCGCTCTCTCAGTCCATCACACACACTCACTCTCAGTCCATGACACACACACTCTCTCATTCCATCACCCACACTCTCTCAGTCCATCACACACACACTCTCTCATTCCATCACACACAGTCTCTCAGTCCATCACACACACTCTCTCTCAGTCCATCACACATTCGCTCTCTCAGTCCATCACACACACTCTCTCAGTCCATCACACACACACTCTCAGTCTATCACACACACCCTCTATCTCAGTCCATCACACACACACTCTCTCTTTCTATTCCATACTCTCTCAGTACATCACACACACATACACACTCTCAGTCGATCTCACATTCTCTCTCAGTCCATCACAGTCTTTCTCTCAGTCCTTCACACACATACTCTCTCGTTCAATCCCACACACACTCTCTCTCTCAGTCCAGCACACCCACACACTCTCTCATTCCATCACACACTCTCTGTCAGTCCATCACACACACACCATCTCATTCCATCACAGACACTCTCTCAGTCCATCACAGAAACACATTGTCAGTGTATTCACATACACACCCTCTCAGTCCATCACACACGCACACTCTCTGTCCATCCCACACACTCTCGTTCCATCACAGAAACACACTGTCAGTTCATCACACATTCTCTCTTAGTCCATCACACAAACTCTCTCTCAGTCCAGCACACACTCGCTCTCTCAGTCCATCACACACACACTCTCTCAGTCCATCACACACACACACTCTCAGTCCATAACACACACACACTCTCTCATTCCATCACACACTCTCTGTCTGTCCATCACACACATACCCTCTCATTCCATCACACACACTCTCTCAGTGCATCACAGAAACACATTGTCAATTCATTCACACACACACCCTTTCAGTCCATCACAACCACACTCTCAGTCCATCACACACACACACTCTCTGTCCATCCCACACACTCATTCCATCACAGAAACACACTGTCAGTTCATCACACATTCTCTCTTAGTCCATCACACACACTCTCTCTCAGTCCATCACACACACTCTCTCAGTCCATCACACACACACTCTCTCAGTCCATCACACACACACTCTCTCATTCCATCACACACACTCCCTCAGTCCATCACAGAAACACACTGTCAGTTCATCACACACACACCCTTTCAGTCCATCACACACACTCTCTCTCAGTCCATCACACACACACTCTCTCAGTCCATCACACACACACTCTCTCATTTCATCACACACACTCTCTCAGTCAATCACAGCAACACACTGTCAGTTCATCACGCACACTCTCTCTCAGTCCATCACACACACACTCTCTCAGTCCATCACACACACACTCTCTCAGTCCATCACACACACACTCTCTCATTCCATCACACACACTCTCTCAGTCAATCACAGAAACACACTGTCAGTTCATCACGCACACTCTCTCTCAGTCCATCACACACACTCACTCTCAGTCCATGACACACACACTCTCTCATTCCATCACACACACTCTCTCAGTCCATCACACACACACTCTCTCAGTCCATCACACACACTCTCTCTCAGTTCATCACACACTCTCTCTCTCAGTTCATCACACACACTCTCTCTCTGTCCATCACACACACACCCTCTCATTCCATCACACACACTCTCTCAGTCCATCACAGAAACACATTGTCAGTTCATTCACACACACACCCTCTCAGTCCATCACACACTCGCTCTCTCAGTCCATCACACACACTCACTCTCAGTCCATGACACACACACTCTCTCATTCCATCACCCACACTCTCTCAGTCCATCACACACACACTCTCTCATTCCATCACACACAGTCTCTCAGTCCATCACACACACTCTCTCTCAGTCCATCACACATTCGCTCTCTCAGTCCATCACACCCACTCTCTCAGTCCATCACACACACACTCTCAGTCTATTTCACACACCCTCTATCTCAGTCCATCACACACACACTCTCTCTTTCTATTCCATACTCTCTCAGTACATCACACACACATACACACTCTCAGTCGATCTCACATTCTCTCTCAGTCCATCACAGTCTTTCTCTCAGTCCTTCACACACATACTCTCTCGTTCAATCCCACACACACTCTCTCTCTCAGTCCAGCACACCCACACACTCTCTCAATCCATCACACACGCCTCTCTCAGTCTATCACACACACACACTCTCAGTCCATCACACACACACTCTCAGTCCATCACACACACTCTCTCATTCCATCACACACATTCTCTTAGTCCATCACACACACACTCTCTCATTCCATCACACACACTCTCTCAGTCCATCACAGAAACACACTGTCAGTTCATCACACTCGCTCTCTCATTCCATCACACACTCTCTGTCAGTCCATCACACACACACCATCTCATTCCATCACACACACTCTCATTCCATCACACACACTCTCTCTCAGTTCATCACACACTCTCTCTCTCAGTTCATCACACACACTCTCTCTCAGTCCATCACACACACACTCTCTCATTCCATCACACACTCTCTGTCAGTCCATCACACACACACCATCTCATTCCATCACACACACTCTCTCAGTGCATTACAGAAACACATTGTCAGTTCATTCACACACACACCCTTTCAGTCCATCACACACACTCTCTCTCATTCCATCACACACACACTCTCTTATTCCATCGCACACACAGTCTCTCAGTCCATCACACACACTCTCTCTCAGTCCTTCACACACAGACTCTCTCATTCCATCACACACACAGTCTGTCATTCCATCACACACACTCTCTCTCAGTCCTTCACACACACACTCACTCATTCCATCACACACACACTCATTCAGTCCATAACACACACACACTCTCTCATTCCATCACACACATTCTCTCAGACCATCAGAGAAACACACTGTCAGTTCATCACGCACACTCTCTCTCAGTCCATCACACACACTCTCTCTCAGTTCATCACACACTCTCTCTCTCAGTTCATCACACACACTCTCTCTCAGTCCATCACACACACACACACTCTCATTCCATCACACACTCTCTGTCAGTCTATCACACACACACCCTCTCATTCCATCACACACACTCTCTCAGTCCATCACACACACACTCTCTCATTCCATCACACACACTCTCTCAGTCCATCACACACACTCTCTCAGTCTATCACACACACACACTCTCAGTCTATCACACACACACACTCTCAGTTCATCACACACACACTCTCTCTCTCTGTCTATCACACACACTCTCTCATTCCATCACAGAAGCACAATGTCAGTTCATCACACACTCTCTCTCAGTCCATCACTCTCACACTCTCAGTCTATCACACACACTCTCTCAGTCCATCACACACACGCTCTCTCAGTCCATCACACACACACACGCTCATTCCATCACACACACTCTCTCAGTCCATCACAGAAACACATTGTCAGTTCATTCACACACCCACCCTTGCAGTCCATCACAACCACACTCTCAGTCCATCACACACACAGACTCTCTGTGCATCCCACACACTCATTCCATCACAGAAACACACTGTCAGTTCATCACACATTCTCTCTTAGTCCATCACACACACTCTCTCTCAGTCCATCACACACACTCTCTCAGTCCATCACACACACACTCTCTCAGTCCATCACACACACACTCTCTCATTCCATCACACACACTCCCTCAGTCCATCACAGAAACACACTGTCAGTTCATCACACACACATCCTTTCAGTCCATCACACACACTCTCTCTCAGTCCATCACACACACACTCTCTCAGTCCATCACACACACACTCTCTCATTTCATCACACACACACTCTCAGTCAATCACAGCAACACACTGTCAGTTCATCACGCACAGTCTCTCTCAGTCCATCACACACACACTCTCTCAGTCCATCACACACACACTCTCTCATTCCATCACACACACTCTCTCAGTCAATCACAGAAACACACTGTCAGTTCATCACGAACACTCTCTCTCAGTCCATCACACACACTCACTCTCAGTCCATGACTCACACACTCTCTCATTCCATCACACACACTCTCTCAGTCCATCACACACACATTCTCTCATTCCATCACACACACACTCTCTTATTCCATCGCACACACAGTCTCTCAGTCCATCACACACACTCTCTCTCAGTCCTTCACACACAGACTCTCTCATTCCATCACACACACAGTCTCTCATTCCATCACACACACTCTCTTGGTCCATCACACACACACTCTCTATCTGTCTATCACACACACTCTCTCATTCCATCACAGAAGCACACTGTCAGTTCATCACACACTCTCTCTCAGTCCATCACTCTCACACGCTCAGTCTATCACACACACTCTCTCAGTCCATCACACACACGCTCTCTCAGTCCATCACACACATACACTCTCATTCCATCACACACACTCTCTCAGTCCATCACAGAAACACATTGTCAGTTCATTCACACACCCACCCTTTCAGTCCATCACAACCACACTCTCTGTCCATCCCACACACTCTCTCATTCCATCACAGAAACACACTGTCAGTTCATCACACATTCTCTCTTAGTCCATCACACACACTCTCTCTCAGTCCATCACACACACTCTCTCAGTCCATCACACACACACTCTCTCAGTCCATCACACACACACTCTCTCATTCCATCACACACACTCCCTCAGTCCATCACAGAAACACACTGTCAGTCCATCACACACACTCACTCTCAGTCCATGACACACACACTCTCTCATTCCATCACACACACTCTCTCATTCCATCACAGAAACACACTGTCAGTTCATCACACATTCTCTCATAGTCCATCACACACACTCTCTCTCAGTCCATCACACATTCGCTCTCTGTCCATCACACCCACACTCTCAGTCCATCACACACACCCTCTATCTCAGTCCATCACACACACACTCTCTCTTTCCATTACATACTCTCTCAGTACATCACACACACATACACACTCTCAGTCCATCTCACATTCTCTCTCAGTCCATCACAATCTTTCTCTCAGTCCTTCACACACATACTCTCTCATTCAATCCCACACACACTCTCTCTCTCAGTCCAGCACACCCACACACTCTCTCAGTCCATCACACACACACACTCTCAGTCCCTCACACACACACTCTCAGTCCATCACACACACACACTCTCTGTCCATCCCACACACTCTCGTTCCATCACAGAAACACACTGTCAGTTCATCACACATTCTCTCTTAGTCCATCACACACACTCTCTCTCAGTCCATCACACACACACTCTGTCAGTCCATCACACACACACTCTCTCAGTCCATCACACACACTCTCTCTCAGTTCATCACACACTCTCTCTCTCAGTTCATCACGCACACTCTCTCTCAGTCCATCACACACACACCCTCTCATTCCATCACACACACTCTCTCAGTCCATCACAGAAACACATTGTCAGTTCATTCACACACACACCCTCTCAGTCCATCACACACTCGCTCTCTCAGTCCATCACACACACTCACTCTCAGTCCATGACACACACACTCTCTCATTCCATCACCCACACTCTCTCAGTCCATCACACACACACTCTCTCATTCCATCACACACAGTCTCTCAGTCCATCACACACACTCTCTCTCAGTCCATCACACATTCGCTCTCTCAGTCCATCACACACACTCTCTCAGTCCATCACACACACACTCTCAGTCTATCACACACACCCTCTATCTCAGTCCATCACACACACACTCTCTCTTTCTATTCCATACTCTCTCAGTACATCACACACACATACACACTCTCAGTCGATCTCACATTCTCTCTCAGTCCATCACAGTCTTTCTCTCAGTCCTTCACACACATACTCTCTCGTTCAATCCCACACACACTCTCTCTCTCAGTCCAGCACACCCACACACTCTCTCAATCCATCACACATGCCTCTCTCAGTCTATCACACACACTCTCTCATTCCATCACACACATTCTCTTAGTCCATCACACACACACTCTCTCATTCCATCACACACACTCTCTCAGTCCATCACAGAAACACACTGTCAGTTCATCACACTCGCTCTCTCATTCCATCACACACTCTCTGTCAGTCCATCACACACACACCCTCTCATTCCATCACACACACTCTCTCTCAGTTCATCACACACTCTCTCTCTCAGTTCATCACACACACTCTCTCTCAGTCCATCACACACACACTCTCTCATTCCATCACACACTCTCTGTCAGTCCATCACACAAACACCATCTCATTCCATCACACACACTCTCTCAGTACATCACAGAAACACATTGTCAGTTTATTCACATACACACCCTCTCAGTCCATCACACACACACACTCTCTGTCCATCCCACACACTCTCGTTCCATCACACACACACTCTCTCAGTCCATCACACACACACTCTCTCAGTCCATAACACACACACACTATCTCATTCCATCACACACTCTCTGTCTGTCCATCACACACATACCCTCTCATTCCATCACACACACTCTCTCAGTGCATCACAGAAACACATTGTCAGTTCATTCACACACACACCCTCTCAGTCCATCACACACACTCTCTCTCACTACATCACACATACACTCTGTCAGTCCATCACACACAGACTCTCTCATTCCATCACACACACAGTCTGTCATTCCATCACACACACTCTCTCTCAGTCCTTCACACACACACTCACTCATTCCATCACACACACACTCATTCAGTCCATAACACACACACACTCTCTCATTCCATCACACACATTCTCTCAGACCATCAGAGAAACACACTGTCAGTTCATCACGCACACTCTCTCTCAGTTCATCACACACACTCTCTCTCAGTTCATCACACACTCTCTCTCTCAGTTCATCACACACACTCTCTCTCAGTCCATCACACACACACACACTCTCATTCCATCACACACTCTCTGTCAGTCTATCACACACACACCCTCTCATTCCATCACACACACTCTCTCAGTCCATCACACACACACTCTCTCATTCCATCACACACACTCTCTCAGTCCATCACACACACTCTCTCAGTCTATCACACACACACACTCTCAGTCTATCACACACACACACTCTCAGTTCATCACACACACACTCTCTCTCTCTGTCTATCACACACACTCTCTCATTCCATCACAGAAGCACAATGTCAGTTCATCACACACTCTCTCTCAGTCCATCACTCTCACACTCTCAGTCTATCACACACACTCTCTCAGTCCATCACAGAAACACATTGTCAGTTCATTCACACACCCACCCTTGCAGTCCATCACAACCACACTCTCAGTCCATCACACACACACACTCTCTGTCCATCCCACACACTCATTCCATCACAGAAACACACTGTCAGTTCATCACACATTCTCTCTTAGTCCATCACACACACTCTCTCTCAGTCCATCACACACACTCTCTCAGTCCATCACACACACACTCTCTCAGTCCATCACACACACACTCTCTCATTCCATCACACACACTCCCTCAGTCCATCACAGAAACACACTGTCAGTTCATCACACACACATCCTTTCAGTCCATCACACACACTCTCTCTCAGTCCATCACACACACACTCTCTCAGTCCATCACACACACACTCTCTCATTCCATCACACACACTCTCTCAGTCAATCACAGAAACACACTGTCAGTTCATCACGCACACTCTCTCTCAGTCCATCACACACACTCACTCTCAGTCCATGACACACACACTCTCTCATTCCATCACACACACTCTCTCAGTCCATCACACACACTCTCTCTCATTCCATCACACACACACTCTCTTATTCCATCGCACACACAGTCTCTCAGTCCATCACACACTCTCTCTCAGTCCTTCACACACAGACTCTCTCATTCCATCACACACACAGTCTCTCATTCCATCACACACACTCTCTTAGTCCATCACACACACAATCTCTATCTGTCTATCACACACACTCTCTCATTCCATCACAGAAGCACACTGTCAGTTCATCACACACTCTCTCTCAGTCCATCACTCTCACACTCTCAGTCTATCACACACACTCTCTCAGTCCATCACACACACTCTCTCTCAGTCCATCACACACACTCTCTCAGTCCATCACACACACATTCTCTCAGTCCAGCACACACACACTCTCTCATTCCATCACACACACTCCCTCAGTCCATCACAGAAACACACTGTCAGTTCATCACACACACACCCTTTCAGTCCATCACACACACTCACTCTCAGTCCATGACACACACACTCTCTCATTCCATCACACACACTCTCTCATTCCATCACAGAAACACACTGTCAGTTCATCACACATTCTCTCTTAGTCCATCACACACACTCTCTCTCAGTCCATCACACATTCGCTCTCTCAGTCCATCACACCCACTCTCTCAGTCCATCACACACACACTCTCAGTCCATCACACACACCCTCTATCTCAGTCCATCAGACACACACTCTCTCTTTCCATTACATACTCTCTCAGTACATCACACACACATACACACTCTCAGTCCATCTCACATTCTCTCTCAGTCCATCACAGTCTTTCTCTCAGTCCTTCACACACATACTCTCTCATTCAATCCCACACACACTCTCTCTCTCAGTCCAGCACACCCACACACTCTCTCAGTCCATCACACACACACACTCTCAGTCCCTCACACACACACTCTCAGTCCATCACACACACACACTCTCTGTCCATCCCACACACTCTCGTTCCATCACAGAAACACACTGTCAGTTCATCACAAATTCTCTCTTAGTCCATCACACACACTCTCTCTCACTCCATCACACACACACTCTCTCAGTCCATCACACACACACTCTCTCAGTCCATCACACACACTCTCTCTCAGTTCATCACACACTCTCTCTCTCAGTTCATCACACACACTTTCTCTCAGTCCATCACACACACACACTCTCTCATTCCATCACACACTCTTTGTCAGTCTATCACACACACACCCTCTCATTCCATCACACACACTCTCTCAGTCCACCACAGAAACACATTGTCAGTTCATTCACACACACACCCTCTCAGTCCATCACACACTCGCTCTCTCAGTCCATCACACACACTCACTCTCAGTCCATGACACACACACTCTCTCATTCCATCACCCACACTCTCTCAGTCCATCACACACACACTCTCTCATTCCATCACACACAGTCTCTCAGTCCATCACACACACTCTCTCTCAGTCCATCACACATTCGCTCTCTCAGTCCATCACACCCACTCTCTCAGTCCATCACACACACACTCTCAGTCTATCACACACACCCTCTATCTCAGTCCATCACACACACACTCTCTCTTTCCATTCCATACTCTCTCAGTACATCACACACACATACACACTCTCAGTCGATCTCACATTCTCTCTCAGTCCATCACAGTCTTTCTCTCAGTCCTTCACACACATACTCTCTCGTTCAATCCCACACACACTCTCTCTCTCAGTCCAGCACACTCACACACTCTCTCAATCCATCACACACGCCTCTCTCAGTCTATCACACACACACACTCTCAGTCCATCACACACACACTCTCAGTCCATCACACACACACACTCTCTGTCCATCCCACACACGCTCTCATTCCATCACACACACTCTCTCATTCCATCACACACATTCTCTTAGTCCATCACACACACACTCTCTCATTCCATCACACACACTCTCTCAGTCCATCACAGAAACACACTGTCAGTTCATCACACTCGCTCTCTCATTCCATCACACACTCTCTGTCAGTCCATCACACACACACCCTCTCATTCCATCACACACACTCTCTTAGTCGATCACAGAAACACACTGTCAGTTCATCACACACACTCTCTCTCAGTCCATCACACGCACTCTCTCTCAGTTCATCACACACTCTCTCTCTCAGTTCATCACACACACTCTCTCTCAGTCCATCACACACACACTCTCTCATTCCATCACACACTCTCTGTCAGTCCATCACACACACACCATCTCATTCCATCACACACACTCTCTCAGTCCATCACAGAAACACATTGTCAGTTTATTCACATACACACCCTCTCAGTCCATCACACACACACACTCTCTGTCCATCCCACACACTCTCGTTCCATCACAGAAACACACTGTCAGTTCATCACACATTCTCTCTTAGTCCATCACACACACTCTCTCTCAGTCCAGCACACACTCGCTCTCTCAGTCCATCACACACACACTCTCTCAGTCCATCACACACACACTCTCTCAGTCCATAACACACACACACTCTCTCATTCCATCACACACTCTCTGTCTGTCCATCACACACATACCCTCTCATTCCATCACACACACTCTCTTAGTGCATCACAGAAACACATTGTCAGTTCATTCACACACACACCCTTTCAGTCCATCACACACACTCTCTCAGTCCTTCACACACACACTCACTCATTCCATCACACACACACTCATTCAGTCCATAACACACACACACTCTCTCATTCCATCACACACATTCTCTCAGACCATCAGAGAAACACACTGTCAGTTCATCACGCACACTCTCTCTCAGTCCATCACACACACTCTCTCTCAGTTCATCACACACTCTCTCTCTCAGTTCATCACACACACTCTCTCTCAGTCCATCACACACACACACACTCTCATTCCATCACACACTCTCTGTCAGTCTATCACACACACACCCTCTCATTCCATCACACACACTCTCTCAGTCCATCACACACACACTCTCTCATTCCATCACACACTCTCTCTCAGTCCATCACACACACACTCTCAGTCTATCACACACACACACTCTCAGTCTATCACACACACACACTCTCAGTTCATCACACACACACTCTCTCTCTCTGTCTATCACACACTCTCTCTCATTCCATCACAGAAGCACAATGTCAGTTCATCACACACTCTCTCTCAGTACATCACTCTCACACTCTCAGTCTATCACACACGCTCTCTCAGTCCATCACACACACACTCTCTGTCCATCCCACACACTCTCGTTCCATCACAGAAACACACTGTCAGTTCATCACACATTCTCTCTTAGTCCATCACACACACTCTCTCTCAGTCCAGCACACACTCGCTCTCTCAGTCCATCACACACACACTCTCTCAGTCCATCACACACACACTCTCGCAGTCCATAACACACACACACTCTCTCATTCCATCACACACTCTCTGTCTGTCCATCACACACATACCCTCTCATTCCATCACAGACACTCTCTCAGTGCATCACAGAAACACATTGTCAGTTCATTCACACACACACCCTTTCAGTCCATCACACACACTCTCTCTCAGTCCTTCACACACAGACTCTCTCATTCCATCACACACACAGTCTGTCATTCCATCACACACTCTCTCTCAGTCCTTCACACACACACTCACTCATTCCATCACACACACACTCATTCAGTCCATAACACACACACACTCTCTCATTCCATCACACACATTCTCTCAGACCATCAGAGAAACACACTGTCAGTTCATCACGCACACTCTCTCTCAGTCCATCACACACACTCTCTCTCAGTTCATCACACACTCTCTCTCTCAGTTCATCACACACACTCTCTCTCAGTCCATCACACACACACACACTCTCATTCCATCACACACTCTCTGTCAGTCTATCACACACACACCCTCTCATTCCATCACACACACTCTCTCAGTCCATCACACACACACTCTCTCATTCCATCACACACTCTCTCTCAGTCCATCACACACACACTCTTAGTCTATCACACACACACACTCTCAGTCTATCACACACACACACTCTCAGTTCATCACACACACACTCTCTCTCTCTGTCTATCACACACTCTCTCTCATTCCATCACAGAAGCACAATGTCAGTTCATCACACACTCTCTCTCAGTACATCACTCTCACACTCTCAGTCTATCACACACGCTCTCTCAGTCCATCACACACACACACTCTCATTCCATCACACACACTCTCTCAGTCCATCACAGAAACACATTGTCAGTTCATTCACACACCCACCCTTTCAGTCCATCCCACACACTCTCTCATTCCATCACAGAAACACACTGTCAGTTCATCACACATTCTCTCTTAGTCCATCACACACACTCTCTCTCAGTCCATCACACACACTCTCTCAGTCCATCACACACACACTCTCTCAGTCCATCACACACACACTCTCTCATTCCATCACACACACTCCCTCAGTCCATCACAGAAACACACTGTCAGTTCATCACACACACACCCTTTCAGTCCATCACACACACTCTCTCTCAGTCCATCACACACACTCACTCTCAGTCCATGACACACACACTCTCTCATTCCATCACACACACTCTCTCAGTCCATCACACACACTCTCTCTCAGTCCATCACACACACTCTCTCAGTCCATCACGCACACTCTCTCTCAGTCCATCACACACACACTCTCTCAGTCCATCACACACACACTCTCTCATTCCATCACACACACTCTCTCAGTCAATCACAGAAACACACTGTCAGTTCATCACGCACACTCTCTCTCAGTCCATCACACACACTCACTCTCAGTCCATGACACACACACTCTCTCATTCCATCACACACACTCTCTCAGTCCATCACACACACTCTCTCTCATTCCATCACACACACACTCTCTTATTCCATCGCACACACAGTCTCTCAGTCCATCACACACACTCTCTCTCAGTCCTTCACACACAGACTCTCTCATTCCATCACACACACAGTCTCTCATTCCATCACACACACTCTCTTAGTCCATCACACACACACTCTCTATCTGTCTATCACACACACTCTCTCATTCCATCACAGAAGCACACTGTCAGTTCATCACACACTCTCTCTCAGTCCATCACTCTCACACTCTCAGTCTATCACACACACTCTCTCAGTCCATCACACACACGCTCTCTCAGTCCATCACACACATACACTCTCATTCCATCACACACACTCTCTCAGTCCATCACAGAAACACATTGTCAGTTCATTCACACACCCACCCTTTCAGTCCATCACAACCACACTCTCTGTCCATCCCACACACTCTCTCATTCCATCACAGAAACACACTGTCAGTTCATCACACATTCTCTCTTAGTCCATCACACACACTCTCTCACAGTCCATCACACACACTCTCTCAGTCCATCACACACACACTCTCTCAGTCCATCACACACATACTCTCTCATTCCATCACACACACTCCCTCAGTCCATCACAGAAACACACTGTCAGTTCATCACACACACACCCTTTCAGTCCATCACACACACTCACTCTCAGTCCATGACACACACACTCTCTCATTCCATCACACACACTCTCTCATTCCATCACAGAAACACACTGTCAGTTCATCACACATTCTCTCTTAGTCCATCACACACACTCTCTCTCAGTCCATCACACATTCGCTCTCTCAGTCCATCACACCCCCTCTCTCAGTCCATCACACACACACTCTCAGTCCATCACACACACCCTCTATCTCAGTCCATCACACACACACTCTCTCTTTCCATTACATACTCTCTCTGTACATCACACACACATACACACTCTCAGTCCATCTCACATTCTCTCTCAGTCCATCACAGTCTTTCTCTCAGTCCTTCACACACATACTCTCTCATTCAATCCCACACACACTCTCTCTCTCAGTCCAGCACACCCACACACTCTCTCAGTCCATCACACACACACACTCTCAGTCCCTCACACACACTCTCTCAGTCCATCACACACACACACTCTCTGTCCATCCCACACACTCTCGTTCCATCACAGAAACACACTGTCAGTTCATCACACATTCTCTCTTAGTCCATTACACACACTCTCTCTCAGTCCATCACACACACACTCTCTCATTTCATCACACACTCTCTCTCAGTCAATCACAGAAACACACTGTCAGTTCATCACGCACACTCTCTCTCAGTCCATCACACACACACTCTCTCAGTCCATGACACACACACTCTCTCATTCCATCACACACACTCTCTCAGTCCATCACACACACTCTCTCTCATTCCATCACACACACACTCTCTTATTCCATCGCACAGACAGTCTCTCAGTCCATCACACACACTCTCTCTCAGTCCTTCACACACAGACTCTCTCATTCCATCACACACACAGTCTCTCATTCCATCACACACACTCTCTTAGTCCATCACACACACACTCTCTATCTGTCTATCACACACACTCTCTCATTCCATCACAAAAGCACACTGTCAGTTCATCACACACTCTCTCTCAGTCCATCACTCTCACACTCTCAGTCTATCACACACACTGTCTCAGTCCATCACACACACGCTCTCTCAGTCCATCACACACATACACTCTCATTCCATCACACACACTCTCTCAGTCCATCACAGAAACGCATTGTCAGTTCATTCACACACCCACCCTTTCAGTCCATCCCACACACTCTCTCATTCCATCACAGAAACACACTGTCAGTTCATCACACATTCTCTCTTAGTCCATCACACAGACTCTCTCTCAGTCCATCACACACACTCTCTCAGTCCATCACACACACACTCTCTCAGTCCATCACACACACACTCTCTCATTCCATCACACACACTCCCTCAGTCCATCACAGAAACACACTGTCAGTTCATCACACACACACCCTTTCAGTCCATCACACCCACTCTCTCAGTCCATCACACACACACTCTCAGTCCATCACACACACCCTCTATCTCAGTCCATCACACACACACTCTCTCTTTCCATTACATACTCTCTCAGTACATCACACACACATACACACTCTCACTCCATCTCACATTCTCTCTCAGTCCATCACAGTCTTTCTCTCAGTCCTTCACACACATACTCTCTCATTCAATCCCACACACACTCTCTCTCTCAGTCCAGCACACCCACACACTCTCTCCGTCCATCACACACACACACTCTCAGTCCCTCACACACACACTCTCAGTCCATCACACACACACACTCTCTGTCCATCCCACACACTCTCGTTCCATCACAGAAACACACTGTCAGTTCATCACACATTCTCTCTTAGTCCATCACACACACTCTCTCTCAGTCCTTCACACACACACTCTCTCATTTCATCACACACTCTCTCTCAGTCAATCACAGAAACACACTGTCAGTTCATCACGCACACTCTCTCTCAGTCCATCACACACACACTCTCTCAGTCCATGACACACACACTCTCTCATTCCATCACACACACTCTCTCAGTCCATCACACGCACTCTCTCTCAGTCCATCACACTTTCGCTCTCTCAGTCCATCACACCCACTCTCTCAGTCCATCACACACACACTCTCTCAGTCCATAACACACACACACTCTCTCATTCCATCACACACTCTCTGTCCATCACACACATACCCTCTCATTCCATCACACACACTCTTTCAGTGCATCACAGAAACACATTGTCAGTTCATTCACACACACACCCTCTCAGTCCATCACACACACTGTCTCTCAGTACATCACACATACATTCTGTCAGTCCATCACACACACACTCTCTCATTCCATCACACACACTCTCTCATTCCATCACACACACTCTCTCATTCCATCACACACACTCCCTCAGTCCATCACAGAAACACACTGTCAGTTCATCACACACACACCCTTTCAGTCCATCACACACACTCACTCTCAGTCCATGACACACACACTCTCTCATTCCATCACACACACTCTCTCATTCCATCACAGAAACACACTGTCAGTTCATCACACATTCTCTCTTAGTCCATCACACACACTCTCTCTCAGTCCAGCACACACTCGCTCTCTCAGTCCATCACACACACACTCTCTCAGTCCATCACACACACACTCTCTCAGTCCTTCACACACACTCTCTCAGTGCATCACAGAAACACATTGTCAGTTCATTCACACACACACCCTCTCAGTCCATCACACACACTCTCTCTCAGTACATCACACATACACTCTGTCAGTCCATCACACACACACTCTCTCATTCCATCACACACACTCTCTCATTCCATCACACACACTCTCTCATTCCATCACACACACTCTCTCCATCCATCACAGAAACACACTGTCAGTTCATCACACACACACCCTTTCAGTCCATCACACACACTCTCTCTCATTCCATCACACACACACACTGTCTTATTCCATCGCACACACAGTCTCTCAGTCCATCACACACACTCTCTCTCAGTCCTTCACACACAGACTCTCTCATTCCATCACACACACAGTCTCTCATTCCATCACACACACTCTCTCTCAGTCCTTCACATGCACACTCACTCATTCCATCACACACACACTCACTCAGTCCATAACACACACACACTCTCTCATTCCATCACACACATTCTCTCAGACCATCAGAGAAACACACTGTCAGTTCATCACGCACACTCTCTCTCAGTCCATCACACACACTCTCTCTCACTTCATCACACACTCTCTCTCTCAGTTCATCACACACACTCTCTCTCAGTCCATCACACACACACACTCTCTCATTCCATCACACACTCTCTGTCAGTCTATCACACACACACCCTCTCAGTCCATCACACACACTCTCTCAGTCCATCACACACACTCTCTCTCAGTTCATCACACACTCTCTCTCTCAGTTCATCACACACACTCTCTCTCAGTCCATCACACACACACACTCTCTCATTCCATCACACACTCTCTGTCAGTCTATCACACACACACCCTCTCAGTCCATCACACACACTCCCTCAGTCCATCACAGAAACACACTGTCAGTTCATCACACACACACCCTTTCAGTCCATCACACACACACTCTCTCATTCCATCACACACACTCTCTCATTCCATCACACACACTCTCTCATTCCATCACACACACTCCCTCAGTCCATCACAGAAACACACTGTCAGTTCATCACAAACACACACCCTTTCAGTCCATCACACACACTCACTCTCAGTCCATGACACACACACTCTCTCATTCCATCACACACACTCTCTCATTCCATCACAGAAACACACTGTCAGTTCATCACACATTCTCTCTTAGTCCATCACACACACTCTCTCTCAGTCCAGCACACACTCGCTCACTCAGTCCATCACACACACACTCTCTCAGTCCATCACACACACACTCTCTCAGTCCATAACACACACACACTCTCTCATTCCATCACACACACTCTCTCAGTGCATCACAGAAACACATTGTCAGTTCATTCACACACACACCCTCTCAGTCCATCAAACACACTCTCTCTCAGTACATCACACATACACTCTGTCAGTCCATCACACACACACTCTCTCATTCCATCACACACACTCTCTCATTCCATCACACACACTCTCTCCATCCATCACAGAAACACACTGTCAGTTCATCACACACACACCCTTTCAGTCCATCACACACACTCTCTCTCATTCCATCACACACACACACTGTCTTATTCCATCGCACACACAGTCTCTCAGTCCATCACACACACTCTCTCTCAGTCCTTCACACACAGACTCTCTCATTCCATCACACACACAGTCTCTCATTCCATCACACACACTCTCTCTCAGTCCTTCACACACACACTCACTCATTCCATCACACACACACTCACTCAGTCCATAACACACACACACTCTCTCATTCCATCACACACATTCTCTCAGACCATCAGAGAAACACACTGTCAATTCATCACGCACACTCTCTCTCAGTCCATCACACACACTCTCTCTCAGTTCATCACACACTCTCTCTCTCAGTTCATCACACACACTCTCTCTCAGTCCATCACACACACACACTCTCTCATTCCATCACACACTCTCTGTCAGTCTATCACACACACATCCTCTCAGTCCATCACACACACTCTCTCAGTCCATCACACACACTCTCTCTCAGTTCATCACACACTCTCTCTCTCAGTTCATCACACACACTCTCTCTCAGTCCATCACACACACACACTCTCTCATTCCATCACACACTCTCTGTCAGTCTATCACACACACACCCTCTCAGTCCATCACACACACTCCCTCAGTCCATCACAGAAACACACTGTCAGTTCATCACACACACACCCTTTCAGTCCATCACACACACTCACTCTCAGTCCATGACACACACACTCTCTCATTCCATCACACACACTCTCTCATTCCATCACAGAAACACACTGTCAGTTCATCACACATTCTCTCTTAGTCCATCACACACACTCTCTCTCAGTCCATCACACATTCGCTCTCTCAGTCCATCACACCCACTCTCTCAGTCCATCACACACACACTCTCAGTCCATCACACACACCCTCTATCTCAGTCCATCACACACACACTCTCTCTTTCCATTACATACTCTCTCAGTACATCACACACACATACACACTCTCAGTCCATCTCACATTCTCTCTCAGTCCATCACAGTCTTTCTCTCAGTCCTTCACACACATACTCTCTCATTCAATCCCACACACACTCTCTCTCTCAGTCCAGCACACCCACACACTCTCTCAGTCCATCACACACACACACTCTCAGTCCCTCACACACACACTCTCAGTCCATCACACACACACACTCTCTGTCCATCCCACACACTCTCGTTCCATCACAGAAACACACTGTCAGTTCATCACACATTCTCTCTTAGTCCATCACACACACTCTCTCTCAGTCCATCACACACACACTCTCTCATTTCATCACACACACTCTCTCAGTCAATCACAGAAACAGACTGTCAGTTCATCACGCACACTCTCTCTCAGTCCATCACACACACACTCTCTCAGTCCATGACACACACACTCTCTCATTCCATCACACACACTCTCTCAGTCCATCACACGCACTCTCTCTCAGTCCATCACACATTCGCTCTCTCAGTCCATCACACCCACTCTCTCAGTCCATCACACACACACTCTCTCAGTCCATAACACACACACACTCTCTCATTCCATCACACTCTCTCTGTCTGTCCATCACACACATACCCTCTCATTCCATCACACACACTCTTTCAGTGCATCACAGAAACACATTGTCAGTTCATTCACACACACACCCTCTCAGTCCATCACACACACTCTCTCTCAGTACATCACACATACACTCTGTCAGTCCATCACACACACACTCTCTCATTCCATCACACACACTCTCTCATTCCATCACACACACTCCCTCAGTCCATCACAGAAACACACTGTCAGTTCATCACACACACACCCTTTCAGTCCATCACACACACTCACTCTCAGTCCATGACACACACACTCTCTCATTCCATCACACACACTCTCTCATTCCATCACAGAAACACACTGTCAGTTCATCACACATTCTCTCTTAGTCCATCACACACACTCTCTCTCAGTCCAGCACACACTCGCTCTCTCAGTCCATCACACACACACTCTCTCGGTCCATCACACACACACTCTCTCAGTCCATAACACACACACACTCTCTCATTCCATCACACACACTCTCTCAGTGCATCACAGAAACACATTGTCAGTTCATTCACACACACACCCTCTCAGTCCATCACACACACTCTCTCTCAGTACATCACACATACACTCTGTCAGTCCATCACACACACACTCTCTCATTCCATTACACACACTCTCTCATTCCATCACACACACTCTCTCATTCCATCACACACACTCTCTCCATCCATCACAGAAACACACTGTCAGTTCATCACACACACACCCTTTCAGTCCATCACACACACTCTCTCTCATTCCATCACACACACACACTGTCTTATTCCATCGCACACACAGTCTCTCAGTCCATCACACACACTCTCTCTCAGTCCTTCACACACAGACTCTCTCATTCCATCACACACACAGTCTCTCATTCCATCACACACACTCTCTCTCAGTCCTTCACACACACACTCACTCATTCCATCACACACACACTCACTCAGTCCATAACACACACACACTCTCTCATTCCATCACACACATTCTCTCAGACCATCAGAGAAACACACTGTCAATTCATCACGCACACTCTCTCTCAGTCCATCACACACACTCTCTCTCAGTTCATCACACACTCTCTCTCTCAGTTCATCACACACACTCCCTCTCAGTCCATCACACACACACACTCTCTCATTCCATCACACACTCTCTGTCAGTCTATCACACACACACCCTCTCAGTCCATCACACACACTCTCTCAGTCCATCACACACACTCTCTCTCAGTTCATCACACACTCTCTCTCTCAGTTCATCACACACACTCTCTCTCAGTCCATCACACACACACACTCTCTCATTCCATCACACACTCTCTGTCAGTCTATCACACACACACCCTCTCAGTCCATCACACACACTCCCTCAGTCCATCACAGAAACACACTGTCAGTTCATCACACACACACCCTTTCAGTCCATCACACACACTCACTCTCAGTCCATGACACACACACTCTCTCATTCCATCACACACACTCTCTCATTCCATCACAGAAACACACTGTCAGTTCATCACACATTCTCTCTTAGTCCATCACACACACTCTCTCTCAGTCCATCACACATTCGCTCTCTCAGTCCATCACACCCACTCTCTCAGTCCATCACACACACACTCTCAGTCCATCACACACACCCTCTATCTCAGTCCATCACACACACACTCTCTCTTTCCATTACATACTCTCTCAGTACATCACACACACATACACACTCTCAGTCCATCTCACATTCTCTCTCAGTCCATCACAGTCTTTCTCTCAGTCCTTCACACACATACTCTCTCATTCAATCCCACACACACTCTCTCTCTCAGTCCAGCACACCCACACACTCTCTCAGTCCATCACACACACACACTCTCAGTCCCTCACACACACACTCTCAGTCCATCACACACACACACTCTCTGTCCATCCCACACACTCTCGTTCCATCACAGAAACACACTGTCAGTTCATCACACATTCTCTCTTAGTCCATCACACACACTCTCTCTCAGTCCATCACACACACACTCTCTCATTTCATCACACACACTCTCTCAGTCAATCACAGAAACAGACTGTCAGTTCATCACGCACACTCTCTCTCAGTCCATCACACACACACTCTCTCAGTCCATGACACACACACTCTCTCATTCCATCACACACACTCTCTCAGTCCATCACACGCACTCTCTCTCAGTCCATCACACATTCGCTCTCTCAGTCCATCACACCCACTCTCTCAGTCCATCACACACACACTCTCTCAGTCCATAACACACACACACTCTCTCATTCCATCACACTCTCTCTGTCTGTCCATCACACACATACCCTCTCATTCCATCACACACACTCTTTCAGTGCATCACAGAAACACATTGTCAGTTCATTCACACACACACCCTCTCAGTCCATCACACACACTCTCTCTCAGTACATCACACATACACTCTGTCAGTCCATCACACACACACTCTCTCATTCCATCACACACACTCTCTCATTCCATCACACACACTCCCTCAGTCCATCACAGAAACACACTGTCAGTTCATCACACACACACCCTTTCAGTCCATCACACACACTCACTCTCAGTCCATGACACACACACTCTCTCATTCCATCACACACACTCTCTCATTCCATCACAGAAACACACTGTCAGTTCATCACACATTCTCTCTTAGTCCATCACACACACTCTCTCTCAGTCCAGCACACACTCGCTCTCTCAGTCCATCACAGACACACTCTCTCGGTCCATCACACACACACTCTCTCAGTCCATAACACACACACACTCTCTCATTCCATCACACACACTCTCTCAGTGCATCACAGAAACACATTGTCAGTTCATTCACACACACACCCTCTCAGTCCATCACACACACTCTCTCTCAGTACATCACACATACACTCTGTCAGTCCATCACACACACACTCTCTCATTCCATCACACACACTCTCTCATTCCATCACACACACTCTCTCATTCCATCACACACACTCTCTCCATCCATCACAGAAACACACTGTCAGTTCATCACACACACACCCTTTCAGTCCATCACACACACTCTCTCTCATTCCATCACACACACACACTGTCTTATTCCATCGCACACACAGTCTCTCAGTCCATCACACACACTCTCTCTCAGTCCTTCACACACAGACTCTCTCATTCCATCACACACACAGTCTCTCATTCCATCACACACACTCTCTCTCAGTCCTTCACACACACACTCACTCATTCCATCACACACACACTCACTCAGTCCATAACACACACACACTCTCTCATTCCATCACACACACACACTCTCTCATTCCATCACACACTCTCTGTCAGTCCATCACAGAAACACATTGTCAGTTCATTCACACACACACCCTCTCAGTCCATCACACACTCTCTCTCTCAGTTGATCACACACACTCTCTCTCAGTCCATCACACACACACACTCTCTCATTCCATCACACACTCTCTGTCAGTCTATCACACACACACCCTCTCATTCCATCACACACACTCTCTCAGTCCATCACAGAAACACATTGTCAGTTCATTCACACACACACCCTCTCAGTCCATCACACACTCGCTCTCTCAGTCCATCACACACACACTCTCTCATTCCATCACACACAGTCTCTCAGTCCATCATACACACCCTCTATCTCAGTCCATTTTAACCCCCTGGTAAGCCTCAGGCTCGCTCAGTTTGATACCGTGTAGGGGGTGCAGCCTTTGGCCCCGTCCAACTGGGTAATCAGCCTGTGTGGATCCTGTGTGATATCCCCAACACGCCAAATGACAGACAGTACGCCATATTTGATTAAATGATTACACTTTATAGATCTTAATGGAACTATGTACATAATAGCGATTCAATTTAAAAAGAAAAGTAAAAGGCGCCAGACTTATCAATGTCCAACCACTTCGTGTACAACCATTGGAGCTCAGTTCACGAAGTCTTCTGGCCACCATTCGATGCCCTCAGATCTCCTCGACCCACCGCCTGGGCCGAACAATGGTGGTCAACCAGTACACTCCGCACAAATCAGTTCTCGTCTCCTCTTCACGTCAAAAACCCTGGGCCTCAGACCCCCGCTTGGGGACCGTACCATCACCCAGCTTACAACGTCGTGTCTTCTCCTTCTAACCACGTCGTGCTGTTTCCCCAATAGCTCGCCTAACACTTGCTTACAAACTCCCAAGAAAGAATAACCTCTATCCCAATTGGTTAACAAACGAATACAATTCTTGTTATCAGTAACCGTAACCCAAACAAGCTGCGAGAGATAGCATCCTCTCACCAGTTAGCATAACAAAGTATTTTTACTTTTAACAAAGAAGCCATTTGATTACATACACAGTACATAAAAGTAGAAACCACTTACACTCTCCCACCACCAAATTTAGTCATGTTCTCATGACTGCTAAATAACTCGCCAACTCTTCCTGCAGACACAAAACCCAATCCATGTACAAACAGCGACGTTGCTCCCCAAACAGTAGACCTCACGCCCTGTTTCTCAGGCGCTACATAGGTCAACCTATCTGGGAGTCTCCTAACCCTCCGAGACCCCCGTACCCCCTCACCTGAACCTTTCAGTCTCGGTCACCCTGGGGATACCTCGGGTCTGCTTGCCCACTCCTCTCTCTACCTCTCACTCATGTCCTCACTGCAACTCGGAGCCCCCTGTCCCGTGTCCAGAGCCCCGTTTCTTTTCCTTCAGGGTCCTGCTGTAACCCAGGCTGTCCACAGCTAGACCCTCCCCACTACACCTGACTCAGTGGGAGAAGGTCCAAAGGTCTCTTCCTCAATCGAGGGGAAGTTAACAAAAGGCAGCATGTACCACCCATCCAGCACTTCATCCTTCGAATCCGTATTTATCCTCATTTCTGCGATCGGGAGCTGCTGTTTGATTCTCTCCAAACAGAAGAACTTGGCCTGGACTGCTCCTGCAATCGAGACGTCACCTTCTCCTCTGACTCCTCCAACTCTCGCCACAGTCTCAGCAGTTCTGACTCACGCTTCATGTTCATCTCCATCTGGGATGCAGTTACTCCACCAGCTTCTTGCACCCTGACCTGAAAAGCAGCCGTTAAAGATCGGTCAGCCTCCAGTTTAGTGTTCACTGAACTTATCTCTGGCTTTTCCTTCCTATTGACTTCTTCCAGGTCACCTTCCAGGTTTTCCACTTCATTAATTCCTTGTCGCCCGGGCTCCGGCACTCGCCTCGCATCATAGTTCCCCAAGGCGAATCCAAACCGTAGACGATCATCCACATACGCCAAAACTCCAACCCCCCATAGTCTTCCCCATGCCCCGCGGGAAGGCTGCAAGGGCTCCAGATATGCCCTGTGGCATCTTTTCAGACCCGAAGAACCCTTGGGGACCTATAACGGCTGTTTTTTCCTTGTCGGCCTCACTCATCGGGATCAGGCAACATCCACTCCTCAGATCCAGCACCCCAAACCACTTTGCGCCACACAGACCGGCCATCGCCTCGTCTGGTATTCTGGTCAATGACAGTGTGCCTCTTCAGAGCCCTATGCTCCACACACATGCTGCCTACGTCTTCCACACCTGCAGGGGCCAGTCGCCTGACCTCTCTCTCACTGAGGTGTCTTCAGCGGGTCAACTCCCCACCCTCGTGGTATTTCAGAGTGTCCACTAAGAGGGTCTTACCCTCAGATACTTTCCCCAGGCCGTACCACCCCCGACTCTCATTTAAATTCGGTACCAGACAACTGCTGCTGCACACGTCCTCACAAGCAGCTCGAAACACTGGGTGCACAGACAATGCCTCCAAACAGCTCTCACCCACCTCCTCCTGGCAGTCCCCCATGTGCCTCGTCACTAGCGGGGTGTTGGTCCCCTCCAGAATCGAAGCGTTACCTGTCTCAACAGTGTACGGACACATCAGCATTAATGATTCACGATCCTCAGTCACACCCACATTGGCCTCCAAAAATTATAGTTTCACTGACCAATAACTGTCGTCTGGATAACCACCGGCATTGGTACCCCAAATTTCCAGTAACCTTAATGTTGCCAAAGATAAATGCTTCAAATACCGGTTGTAAACCAAACTGTACAACAACTTAAGCTGCACACCAGTGTCGAGGATGGCTTTAGCGTGGCTTCCATCCATCCGTAACGACACCTGAGTGCGTGGTCCCTCTAAGCCTTCAGGAGTAGGGTCTGTTCCTTTCAGGAGTTCCTTGGTACATTGCTGGGAATGTGCTCCCCCAGAGACCCCAAGCCGTTCCCCCACTGGGCCTCCTCTAAGTTTCACAACACCTCTCGGATCAGCTGAACAACTGAGAGAGGGGCTGATCCCCTTGGCAGATCCCCCTGGCACCACAAACAATGTATCTGCCCCCCTAGCTGAAGAAGATACCCTGAAAACTTCCCACCGGTCTCCTGACACAGATATGGTGAGAGGCCAGCTGCGGCATTTGACTTCCAGTCGAAATAAACGCATTTTGCCTCGCTTTCCAATAACTGGCAGCTGTCACTTCGAGGTAATTGGAGACAGTTCTGACAATGCCACCAGCCCGCCTACTCAAATTTCCAACCAATCCCTGTCACTTTCCCTCAACCAAGCACTGTCACTCACCCAACAACTGCGAGGTCTGCTCCGCACAAGCCTCCGCCCCCTTAGGGCTGGACATTATTCCAAAAATCGGGCAGAGCCCACCACTGCTGAAACATCCCAACCTGTCTTTCCTAACAGTATGGACAGCCCATGGTCCCACCACCATCTCCTCAGCGCTAGTCTGAACTCGAACAACGGCTGCCGGGGTACCAACAGCCACCCCATCCAACAGGCATGCAGTGATAACCACAGGCACACCAGCTCTCCGTCCGCACAGCATGCATAATTTAAAGAGCGCGATCACACCAGCTTCGGCAAAATCCAATCCCGGATGAGCCCCCACAATGTAATCCCCCCTGGTAAGCCTCAGGCTCGCTCAGCCTGCTTTCGTCTAGGGGGAGCAGTCTTCAGCCCTGCTCAACTGGGTAATCAGCCTGTGTAGTTGCTGTGTGATGTTCCCACCCCGCCAAATAACAGACTGTACACCATATGTGATTAAATGATTACACTTTATAGATCTTACTGGAACTATGTACATAATAGAGATACAATATAAAGGGTAAAAGGCGCCAAACTTATTAAAGTCCAACCACTTCGTGCACAACCATTAGAGCTCAGTTACCGAAGTCTTCTGGCACCGTTCGATCCCCTGAGACATCCTCGACACGCCGCCTCGGACCAACCACAGTGGTCGACCAGACACTGCACATGAATCTGTCCTCGTCTCCTCTCCTCGCTGAAAACCCTGGGACTCGGACCCCTGCTCAGGGACCGTACCATCACCCAGCGTACAACATCACATCTTCTCCCTATAACCACATCGCGCCGTCTCCCCAAAAGGACGCCCAACACCAGCTTACAGACCCAGAAGAAAGAATAACCTCTATCCGAATTGGTTAACAAAAGAATACAATTCTTGTTATCAGTAATTATAACCCAAACAAGCTGCGAGAGATAGCATTCCCTCCCCAGTTATCATAACAAAGAAGCATTCTTAATTTTAATAAAACAAAGAAGCCATTTTGATTAACACACGCAGTAACATAGAGAAGAAACCCATTACTAACAACAAACATATTAAGGTGATCTGGAGTAAAGTTATGTGACAGAGAATAGACATACAGTTCGAATAAAGCATTTTGACTTTTAACACAGAAGCTATTTTGAATACATATGCATAACATAAAAGAATAAACCCTTTACATCATCACACACACTCTCTCAGTCCATCAAAAAGACACTCTCTCAGTCCATAACACACACTGTCTCAATCCATCACGCACTCTCTGTCCATCACACACTCCCAGTCTACCATACACACTCTCTCTCTCAGTCCATCACACGCACTCTCTCTCAGTCCATCACACGCACACTCTCTCCATCTACCAAACAGACACACTCTCAGTCCAGCACATGCACACTCTCTCAGTCCATCAAAAACTCTCTCAGTCCATCACACACACACTCACGCAGTCCATCACACACACTCTCTCTCTCAGTCCATCACACACACACTCACGCAGTCCATCACACACACTCTCTCAGTCCATCACACACACACACTCTCTCAGTCCATCACACACACACACTCTCTCAGGCCATCACACACACTCTCTCAGTCTACCAGCCACACTCTCTCTCGGTCTATCTCTCACACACAATCACTCAGTCCAACAAACGGACTCCCAGAGTCCATCACACAAACACTTACTCATTCCATCAGAAACACGCTTTTTCAGTCCATCACACACACACTATCTCAGTCTACCAGAAACAGACTCTCTGATCCATGATAAACATGTTATCTCGTTCCATCAGAAAGACACTCTCTGAGTCCATCACGCACAATCTCTCAGTCTGTCACACATTCTCTCGGTCCATCACACACATACACTCTCAATTCATCTCTCACACACAGACAGTCTCCAAGTCCATCAAACGGACTCGCTCAGTTCATCGCACACACATTTAATCAGATCATCACACACACACACACACTCTCAGTCCATCAGAGACACGTTCCCTCAGTCCATCACACTCACTCTCTCAGTCTATCAAACAAACACAGTCTCAGTCCATCAAATACACTCTCTCTGTCCATAACACACAATCTCTCAGTCCATCACACGCACACTCTCTCAGTGAATCACTCACACCCACACGCTCAGTCCATCACGAACACAGAATCTCAGTCCAGCACACACAGACACTCTCTCACTCCATCAATCGAACTCTCTGAGTCCATCAGATACACACACTCTCTCTCAGTCTATCACACACACACTCTCTCAGTCCATCACACACACACTCTCTCAGTCTACCAGCCTCACTCTCCCTCAGTCCATCTCCCACACACAGACAATCTCTCAGACAATCTCTCAGACAATCTCCCACACACAGACAATCTCTCAGACAATCTCTCAGACAATCAAACGGACTCTCTCAGTCCATCACACACACATTCTCTCAGTCCATCACACACTCACACTCTCAGTCCATCACACCCACACACTCTCAGTCTATCACACACTCAGACTCTCTCAGTCCATCACACACACTCTCTCAGTCCATCACATACACAGACACTCGCAGTCCATTACACACACACACTCTCTCAGTCCATTGCACACACACTCTCTCAGTCCATCACGTACACATTCTCTCAGTCCGTCACATGCATACTTTCTCTCATTCCATCACACACACTCTCAGTCTACCAGCCACAAACTCCCTCAGTTCATCTCTCACACACAGAGAATCTCACAGTTCATCATACGGTCTCCATCAGTCCATCACACAAACACTCTGTCATTCCATCAGAAACACACTTTCTCAGTCCACCAGAAACACACCTGCACAGTCCATCACACAGGCTCTTTTAGTCGATCACACGCACACTCTCTCCGTCCATCACACATACACTCTCTCAGTCCATCACACACACACTCTCTCAGTCCATCACACACACACACTCTCAGTCCATCACACCCACACTCTCTCAGTCCATCACACACTCTCTCTCTCAGTCCATCACACACACACTCTCTCAGTCTTCCAGCCTCACTCTCCCTCAGTCCATCTCCCACACACAGACAATCTCTCAGACAATCAAACGGACTCCATCAGTCCATCACACATACACTCTCTCAGTCCATCACACACACACACTCTCAGTCCATCACACCCACACTCTCTCAGTCCATCACACACTCTCTCTCTCAGTCCATCACACACACACTCTCTCAGTCTTCCAGCCTCACTCTCCCTCAGTCCATCTCCCACACACAGACAATCTCTCAGACAATCAAACGGACTCCATCAGTCCATCACACAGACACTCTCTCATTCCATCAGAAACACACTTTCTCAGTCCACCAGAAACACACTCTCTCAGTCTACCAGAAACACACCCGCACAGTCCATCACACAGGCTCTTTTAGTCCATCACACTCACCCTCTCTGAGTCCATCACACTCACACTCTCTCAGTCCATTAAACATACACTCTCTCAGTGCATTACACACACATTCTCTCAGTGCATTACACACACTCTCTCAGTCCATCACACACAAACTCTCTCAGTCCAACATACACACACTCTCTCAGTCCATTAAACATACACTCTCTCAGTGCATTACACACACACTCTCAGTCCATTACACACAAACTCTCTGTCCATCGCACATACACTCTCTCAGTCCATCACACTCACATGCTCTCAGTCCATCACACACTCACACTCTCAGTCCATCACACCCACACACTCTCAGTCTATCACACACTCAGACTCTCTCAGTCCATCATACACACATTCTCTCAGTCCATCACACCCACACACTCTCAGTCCAACACACACACAGACTCTCGCAGTCCATTACACACACACTCTCTCAGTCCATCACATACACAGACTCTCCCAGTCCATTACACACACACACTCTCTCAGTCCATTACACACACACTCTCTCAGTCCGTTGTACACACTCTCTCTCAGTCCATCACGTACACATTCTCTCAGTCTGTCACACACATACTTTCTCTCAGTCCATCACACACACTCTCAGTCTACCAGCCACAAACTCCCTCAGTTCATCTCTCACGCACAGAGAATCTCTCAGTCCATCATACGGACTCCATCAGTCCATCACACAGACACTCTGTCATTCCATCAGAAACACACTCTCTCAGTCTACCAGAAACACACCTGCACAGTCCATCACACAGGCTCTTTTAGTCCATCACACATACACTTTCGCAGTCCATCACACACAAACTCTCTCAGTCCAACACACACACACTCTCTCAGTCCATTACAAATACACTCTCTAAGTCCATTATATACACACTCTCTCAGGCCATCACACACAAACTCTCTCAGTCTACCAGCCACACTCTCCCTCAGTCCATCTCGCACACACAGACAATCTCTCAGACAATCAAACGGACTCCATCAGTCCATAAGACACAATCTCTCAGTCCATCACACACACACTCTCTCAGTGAATCACTCCCACTCACACTCTCAGTCCATCACGAACACATTATCTCAGTCCAGCACACACAGACACTCTCTCACTCCAACAACCGAACACTTTCAGTCCATCAGATACACACACACTCTCTCAGTCTATCACACTCACTCTCTCAGTCCATCTCACACACTCTCTCAGTCCATCCTACACGCACTCTCTCAGTGTATCAAACACACACTCTCTCAATCAAACACACATTTTCTCAGTCTATCAAAGACACAATCTCTCTGTCCATCAAGTACACTCTCTGTCCATCACAGACACTCTCTCAGTCCATCACAAATACTCTCTTTCTCAGTCCATCACATACACATTCTCTCAGTTCATCACATACACATTCTCTCAGACTATCAGCCACAATCTCCCTCAGTTCATCTCTCACACACAGACAACCGCTCAGTCCTTCAAACGGACTTCCTCATTCCATCACACAGACACTGTCATTCCATAAGAAACACAATCTCTCAGTCACAGACACTCTCAAATTCCATCAGACACACACACACACTCTCAGTCCATCACGAACACATTATCTCAGTCCATCACACACACACACACTCTCAATGAATTACTTACATTATCTCTCAGTCCATCACAAATACTCTCTCCATCAGTCCATCACGTACACCTTCTCTCAGTCTGTCACACACATACTCTATCTCAGTCCATCACACACCGACACTCTCTCACTCCATCAACCGGACTCTTTCAGTTCATCAGATACACACACTCTCTCTCAGTCCATCACACACACTCTCTTAGTCCATCACAAACGCTCTCTCAGTCTACCAGCCACACTCTCTCTCGGCCCATCTCTCACACACAGACAATCTCTCAGTGCCTCAAACGGACTCCATCAGTCCATCACACAAACACTCCCTCATTCCATCAGAAACTCAGTCTCAGAGTCCAACACGCACAATCTCTCAGTCCATCACAGATTCTCTCGGTCCATCAGACGCTCTCCCTTGGTCCATCACATACATACACTCTCAATCCATCTGTCACACACAGACAATCTATAAGTCCATCAAACGGACTCGTTCAGACCATCACACACACACTGACACAGACCATCACACATACAGTCTCTCAGACCATCACACACACACTGACACAGACCATCACACATACAGTCTCTCAGTCCATCACACACACACACTCTCATGTGAATTACTCACACACTCTCTCACTCCTTCAGAAATACTTCTCTCTCAGTCCATCAGATACACACACTCTCTCTCAGTCTACCAGCCACACACTCTCTCGGTCCATCTCTCACACACAGACAATCTCTCAGTCCATCAAACGGACTCCCTCAGTCCATCACACAGACACTCTGTCATTCCATCAGAAACACACTTTCTCAGTCCACCAGAAACACTCGCGCTCAGTCTACCAGAAACACAACCTCACAGTCCATCACACATGCTCTTTTAGTCCATCACAAACACACACTCTCAGTCCATGACACACTCTCATGCAGTCCATCTCACACCCTCACTCTGTGCATCACACACACACTCTCTCGTTCCACCAGAAACGCACACCCACAGTCCTCCAGGAGCACTCTCTCTCAGTCCATCAAACACACAAACACTCTCTCAGTCCAACACAAACACACACTCTCAGTCCATCACACACACTCTCTCAGTCTACCAGCCACACTCACCTCAGTTCATCTCTCACACACAGACACTCTCTCGGTCCATCACACACACACTTTTTCAGTCCATTACACACACACACACACACTCCCACACACACACAGTCTCTCAGTCTATCAGACACACACTCTCTCAGTCTATCACGTACACATTCTCTCAGTCCGTCACACACATACTCTCTGTCAGTGCATCACACACACTCTCTCAGTCTGCCAGCCACACTCACCTCAGTTCATCTCTCACACACAGATAATCTCTCAGTCCATCAAACGGACTCCATCAGTCCATCAACCACACAAATCCGCTCAGTCCATCACACACACACTCTCTCAGTCCATCACACACTCTCTCTCAGTCCATCACACACAGACACTCAGTCCATCACACACACACTCTCTCAGTCCATCACACACTCTCTCTCTCAGTCTATCACACACTCTCTCTCTCAGTCCATCACACACACACTCTCTCAGTCCATCACACACACACTTTTTCAGTCCATTACACACACACACACACACTCCCACACACACACAGTCTCTCAGTCTATCAGACACACACTCTCTCAGTCTATCACGTACACATTCTCTCAGTCCGTCACACACATACTCTCTGTCAGTGCATCACACACACTCTCTCAGTCTGCCAGCCACACTCACCTCAGTTCATCTCTCACACACAGATAATCTCTCAGTCCATCAAACGGACACCATCAGTCCATCAACCACACAAACCCGCTCAGTCCATCACACACACACTCTCTCAGTCCATCACACACTCTCTCTCAGTCCATCACACACAGACACTCAGTCCATTACACACACACTCTCTCAGTCCATCACACACACTCTCAGTCCATCACACACTCTCTCTCTCAGTCCATCACACACTCTCTCAGTCCATCACACACTCTCTCTCTCAGTCCATCACACACACGCTCTCAGTCCATTACACACACACTCTCTCAGTCCATCACACACACACACTCAGTCCATCACACACACACTCTCTCAGTCCATCACACACTCTCTCTCTCAGTCTATCACACACTCTCTCTCTCAGTCCATCACACACACACTCTCTCAGTCCATCACACACACACACACTCTCTCAGTCCATCACACACACCCTCTCAGTCCATCACACACACTCTCTCTCAGTCCATCACACACTCGCTCTCTCAGTCCATCACACACACACACACTCTCTCGGTCCATCACACATACACACTCTCTCAGTCCATCACAAATAATCTCTCTCTCAGTCCATCAATTACACATTCTCTCAGTCCATGACACATGCACAGTCTCAATGAATCACTCACACTCCATCAGAAACACATTCTCTCAGTCTACTAGCCACACTCGCTCTCGGTCAGATGGACCGACACACAGACAATCTCTCAATCCATCAAACGGACTCCCTCAGTCCTTCACACATAAACTCTGTCATTTCATCAGAAACACACTTTCTCAGTCCACCAGAAACACTCGCTCTCAGTCTACCAGAAACACAACCTCACAGTCCATCACACATGCTCTTTTAGTCCATTATGCACACACTCTCTCAGTCTATCACGTACACATTCTCTCAGTCTGTCACAGACCGACACTATGTCCCTCCATCAACCGGACTCTCTCAGTCCATCAGATACACACACTCTCTCTCAGACTATCACACACACTCTCTCTCAGTCCTTCACACACACTCTCTCAGTCCATCACACACACACACTCTCAGTCCATCACACACACTCTCTCAGTCCTTCACACACACTCTCTCAGTCCTTCACACACACTCTCACAGTCCATCACACACACCCACTCTCAGTCCGTGCCACACACACACTCTCAGTCCATTGCACACAGACACTGTCTAATTCCACCACACACACACTCTCTCATACCATCAGAAACACACTCGCAGATCCATCTTAATCATGTGATCTCCTTCCAGCAGAAACACTGTCTCTTTCAGTCCATTATAAATAAACTCTCTCAGTCAATCACAAACACAAACTATTAGTCCATCACAGGCACTCACTCTCTCCATCCATCAATCACACTCTCTCTGAAGTCGATCACAAACACACTCTCTCAGACCATTACACATACACACTATCAGTCCATCACACCCACACCCTCTCAGTCCATCACACACACTCTCTCACTCCATCACAGACACACACACTCTCTCAGTCCATGACACATTGACTCTCTCACTCCATCACAGACACTCTCTCAGTCCATCACACACAAACTCTCTCAGTCCATCACACACACACACTCTCAGTCCATCACACCCACACTCTCTATCAGTCCATCACACACACAATCTCTCAGTCCATCACACCCACACACTCTCAGTCCATCACATACACACTCTCTCAGTCCATGATGCACACATTCTCTCAGTCCATCACACACACTCTTTCAGTCCATCACACACACACACACTCTCTCAGTCCATGACACACACACACTCTCTCAGTCCATTACACACAAACTCTGTGCATCGCACATACACTCTCTCAGTCCATCACACTCACACGCTCTCAGTCCATCACACCCACACACTCTCAGTCCAACACACACACAGACTCTCGCAGTCCATTACACACACACTCTCTCAGTCCATCACATACACAGACTCTCCCAGTCCATTACACACACACACTCTCTCAGTCCATTACACACACACTCTCTCAGTCCGTTGTACACACGCTCTCTCAGTCCATCACGTACACATTCTCTCAGTCTGTCACACACATACTTTCTCTCAGTCCATCACACACACTCTCAGTCTACCAGCCACAAACTCCCTCAGTTCATCTCTCACGCACAGAGAATCTCTCAGTCCATCATACGGACTCCATCAGTCCATCACACAGACACTCTGTCATTCCATCAGAAACACACTTTCTCAGTCCACCAGAAACACACCTGCACAGTCCATCACACAGGCTCTTTTAGTCCATCACACATACACTTTCGCAGTCCATCACACACAAACTCTCTCAGTCCAACACACACACACTCTCTCAGTCCATTACAAATACACTCTCTCAGTCCATTACAAATACACTCTCTAAGTCCATTATACACACACTCTCTCAGTCCATCACACACTCTCTCTCTCAGTCCATCACACACACACTCTCTCAGTCTTCCAGCCTCACTCTCCCTCAGTCCATCTCCCACACACAGACAATCTCTCAGACAATCAAACGGACTCCATCAGTCCATAAGACACAATCTCTCAGTCCATCACACACACACTCTCTCAGTGAATCACTCCCACTCACACTCTCAGTCCATCACAAACACATTATCTCAGTCCAGCACACACAGACACTCTCTCACTCCAACAACCGAACACTTTCAGTCCATCAGATACACACACACTCTCTCAGTCTATCACACTCACTCTCTCAGTCCATCACACACACTCTCTCAGTCCATCCTACACGCACTCTCTCCGTGTATCAAACACACACTCTCTCAATCAAACACACATTTTCTCAGTCTATCAAAGACACAATCTCTCTGTCCATCAAGTACACTCTCTGTCCATCACAGACACTCTCTCAGTCCATCACAAATACTCTCTTTCTCAGTCCATCACATACACATTCTCTCAGTTCATCACATACACATTCTCTCAGACTATCAGCCACAATCTCCCTCAGTTCATCTCTCACACACAGACAACCGCTCAGTCCTTCAAACAGACTTCCTCATTCCATCACACAGACACTGTCATTCCATAAGAAACACAATCTCTCAGTCACAGACACTCTCAAATTCCATCAGACACACACACACACTCTCAGTCCATCACGAACACATTATCTCAGTCCATCACACACACACACACTCTCAATGAATTACTTACATTATCTCTTAGTCCATCACAAATACTCTCTCCATCAGTCCATCACGTACACCTTCTCTCAGTCTGTCACACACATACTCTATCTCAGTCCATCACACACCGACACTCTCTCACTCCATCAACCGGACTCTTTCAGTTCATCAGATACACACACTCTCTCTCAGTCCATCACACACACTCTCTCAGTCCATCACACACGCTCTCTCAGTCTACCAGCCACACTCTCTCTCGGCCCATCTCTCACACACAGACAATCTCTCAGTGCCTCAAACGGAATCCATCAGTCCATCACACAAACACTCCCTCATTCTATCAGAAACTCAGTCTCAGAGTCCATCACGCACAATCTCTCAGTCCGTCACAGATTCTCTCGGTCCATCAGACGCTCTCCCTTGGTCCATCACATACATACACTCTCAATCCATCTGTCACACACAGACAATCTACAAGTCCATCAAACGGACTCGTTCAGACCATCACACACGCACTGACACAGACCATCACACATACAGTCTCTCAGTCCATCACACACACACACTCTCATGTGAATTACTCACACATTCTCTCACTCCTTCAGAAATACCTCTCTCTCAGTCCATCACATACACATTCACCGGTGTGTCACACACCGATACTATGTCCCTTCATCAACCGGACTCACTCAGTCCATCAGATACACACACTCTCTCTCAGTCTAACCAGCCACACACTCTCTC
Organism: Hypanus sabinus; assembly: GCF_030144855.1. Taxonomy (NCBI): domain Eukaryota; kingdom Metazoa; phylum Chordata; class Chondrichthyes; order Myliobatiformes; family Dasyatidae; genus Hypanus; species Hypanus sabinus. The sequence continues at coordinate 11,609,602 of NC_082726.1, read as the reverse complement.
GGTCCATCTCTCACACACAGACAATCTCTCAGTCCATCAAACGGACTCCCTCAGTCCATCACACAGGCACTCTGTCATTCCATCAGAAACACACTTTCTCAGTCCACCAGAAACACTCGCGCTCAGTCTACCAGAAACACAACCTCACAGTCCATCACACATGCTCTTTTAGTCCATCACAAACACACACTCTCAGTCCATGACACACTCTCATGCAGTCCATCTCACACCCTCACTCTGTGCATCACACACACACTCTCTCGTTCCACCAGAAACGCACACCCACAGTCCTCCAGGAGCACTCTCTCTCAGTCCATCAAACACACAAACACTCTCTCAGTCCAACACAAACACACACTCTCAGTCCATCACACACACTCTCTCAGTCTACCAGCCACACTCACCTCAGTTCATCTCTCACACACAGACACTCTCTCGGTCAATCACACACACACTTTTTCAGTCCATTACACACACACACACACACTCCCACACACACACAGTCTCTCAGTCTATCAGACACACACTCTCTCAGTCTATCACGTACACATTCTCTCAGTCCGTCACACACATACTCTCTGTCAGTGCATCACACACACTCTCTCAGTCTGCCAGCCACACTCACCTCAGTTCATCTCTCACACACAGATAATCTCTCAGTCCATCAAACGGACACCATCAGTCCATCAACCACACAAACCGCTCAGTCCATCACACACACACTCTCTCAGTCCATCACACACTCTCTCTCAGTCCATCACACACAGACACTCAGTCCATTACACACACACTCTCTCAGTCCATCACACACACTCTCAGTCCATCACACACTCTCTCTCTCAGTCCATCACACACTCTCTCAGTCCATCACACACTCTCTCTCTCAGTCCATCACACACACGCTCTCAGTCCATTACACACACACTCTCTCAGTCCATCACACACACACACTCAGTCCATCACACACACACTCTCTCAGTCCATCACACACTCTCTCTCTCAGTCTATCACACACTCTCTCTCTCAGTCCATCACACACACACTCTCTCAGTCCATCACACACACACACACTCTCTCAGTCCATCACACACACTCTCTCAGTCCATCACACACTCTCTCTCTCAGTCTATCACACACTCTCTCTCTCAGTCCATCACACACACACTCTCTCAGTCCATCACACACACACACACTCTCTCAGTCCATCACACACACCCTCTCAGTCCATCACACACTCTCTCTCTCAGTCCATCACACACTCGCTCTCTCAGTCCATCACACACACACACACTCTCTCGGTCCATCACACATACACACTCTCTCAGTCCATCACAAATAATCTCTCTCTCAGTCCATCAATTACACATTCTCTCAGTCCATGACACATGCACAGTCTCAATGAATCACTCACACTCCATCAGAAACACATTCTCTCAGTCTACTAGCCACACTCGCTCTCGGTCAGATGGACCGACACACAGACAATCTCTCAATCCATCAAACGGACTCCCTCAGTCCTTCACACATAAACTCTGTCATTTCATCAGAAACACACTTTCTCAGTCCACCAGAAACACTCGCTCTCAGTCTACCAGAAACACAACCTCACAGTCCATCACACATGCTCTTTTAGTCCATTATGCACACACTCTCTCAGTCTATCACGTACACATTCTCTCAGTCTGTCACAGACCGACACTATGTCCCTCCATCAACCGGACTCTCTCAGTCCATCAGATACACACACTCTCTCTCAGACTATCACACACACTCTCTCTCAGTCCTTCACACACACTCTCTCAGTCCATCACACACACACACTCTCAGTCCATCACACACACTCTCTCAGTCCTTCACACACACTCTCTCAGTCCTTCACACACACTCTCTCAGTCTATCACACACACACACTCTCAGTCCATCACACACACAGTCCTTCACACACACTCTCTCAGTCCTTCACACACACTCTCAGTTCATCACAGATAATCTCCCTCTCAGTACATTATGTAGACATTCTCTCACTCCGTCAAAGACATACTCTCTCTCAGTCCATCCCACACTGATACTCTCTCACTCCATCAACCAGACTTTTTCAGTCCATTAGATAAACACGCACTCTCTCAGTCTACGAGCCTCACTCTCTCTCGGTCCATCTCTCAAACACAGACAATCTCTCAGTCCATCAAACAGACTCCCTCGATCCATCAGCAACAAACTCACTCAGTACATCACAGACCCACACACTCTCAGTCCATCACACACACACTCCCAGTCTATCACACACACTCTCTCAGCCAATCACACACACACTCTCTCTCAGTCTATCACACACACTTTCTGAGTCCATCACACACACTCTCTCAGTCCATCACACACATGCTCTCAGTCTATCAAACACACACTTTCTCAGTCCATCAAATACACACTCTCAGTCCATCACACACACTCGATCTTTGTCCATCTCTCACATACACTCTCTCTCAGTCCATCAAACACACACACACACACACACACACTCTCATTCCATCACACACTCTCTCAGTCAGTAAGAGACACACTCACTCAGTCCATCACACTCACGCTCTCTCAATCCATAACGCACACACTCTCAGTCCGTAATACACACTTTCTCAGTCCATCACACACACACTCTCTCTCAGTCCGTAATACACACTCACTCTCAGTCCATTACACACTCTCTCTCAGTCCATCACACACACCCTCTCCGTCCATCACACACTCTCTCTCAGTCCATCACAGTCTCTCTCTCAGTCCATCAAACACACTCTCTAATAGTCTATCACACACACACACACTCTCAGTCAATTACACACACACACACACTCTCAGTCCATCAACACACACACTTAGTCCATCACACACACACTCTCTCATACCATCAGAAAGACACTCGCAGATACATTATAATCATGTTATCTCCTTCCAGCAAAAACACTGTCTCTTTCAGTCCATTATACATAAACTCTCTCAGAAAATCAAACACACACTATTAGTCCATCACAGGCACACACTCTCTCCATCCATCAATCACACTCTCTCCATCCATCAATCACACTCTCTCTCCGTCGATCACAAACACAGTCTCTCGGTCCATTACACATACACACTATCAATACATCACACCCACACCCTCTCAGTCCATCGCACACACACTCTCTCACTCCATCACACACACACTCTCTCAGTCCGTCACACACACACTCTCTCAGTCCGTCACACACACACTCTCTCAGTCCGTGCCACACACACACTCTCAGTCCATTGCACACAGACACTGTCTAATTCCACCACACACACACTCTCTCATACCATCAGAAAAACACTCGCAGATCCATCATAATCATGTTATCTCCTTCAAGCAGAAACACTGTCTCTTTCAGTCTATTATAAATAAACTCTCTCAGTCAATCACACAAACACAAACTATTAGTCCATCACAGGCACTCACTCTCTCCATCCATCAATCACACTCTCTCTGGTCAATCACAAACACACTCTCTCAGACCATTACACATACACACTATCAGTCCATCACACCCACACCCTCTCAGTCCATCGCACACACACTCTCTCACTCCATCACAGACACACACACTCATTCAGTCCATGACACACACACTCTCCATCCATCATACACACTCTCTCAGTACATCACATCCACACTCTCTCAGTCCATCACACACTCTCTCTCTCTCAGTCCATCACACACACACTCTCTCAGTCCATCACACACACCCTCTCAGTCCATCACACACACACTCTCAGTCCATCACACACACTCTCTCAGTTCATCACACACTCTCTCCGTTAGTCCATCACATCCACAATCTCTCAGTCCATCGCACACACATTCTCTCTGTTCATTGCATAGATACTCTCTCAGTACATCACACACACGCTGTCTCAGTCCATCACACACACACTCTCTCTTGCCATTACATACTCTCTCAGTACTTCACACACACATACACACTCTCTGTCCATCACACATTCTTTCTCAGTCCATCACACACACACATTTTCAGTCCATCACACACACACACAGTCTCTCAGTCTATCAGACACACACTCTCTCAGTCTATCACGTACACATTCTCTCAGTCCATCACACCCACACTCTCTCAGTCCATCACACAGACACTATCAGTTCATTAAATAGACACTCTCTCAGTGCATCTCATATATACTCTATCTCAGTCCATTACACGCACCCTCTCTGACTGTCCATCAAACAGACTCTCTCATTCCATCAGAAACACACTCTCTAGGTCCGTTGCACACTCACTCTCTCACTCCATCACAGACACACACACACTTTCTCAGTCCATGACACACACACTCTCTCAGTCCATCACACACAATCACACTGAGTCCGTGCCACACACACACTCTCAGTCCATTGCACACAGACACTGTCTAATTATAGCACACACACACTCTCTCATACCATCAGAAACACACTCGCAGATCCATCATAATCAAGTTATCTCCTTCCAGCAGAAACACTGTCTCTTTCAGTCCATTATACATAAACTCCCTCAGCCAATCACACAAACACAAACTATTAGTCCATCACAGGCACTCACTCTCTACATCCATCAATCACACTCTCTCCATCCATCAATCACACTCTCTCTCAGTCGATGACAAACACACTCTCTCGGCCCATTACACATACGCTCTCTCAGTCCATCACACACTCTCTCTCTCAGTCCATCACACACACACTCTCTCAGTCCATCACATACACACACACTCTCTCAGTACACAAACACACACTCTCTCAGTCCATCACACACAATCACACTCAGTCCGTGCCACACACACACTCTCAGTCCATTGCACACAGACACTGTCTAATTCCACCACACACACACTCTCTCATACCATCAGAAACTCACTCGCAGATCCATCATAATCATGTCATCTCCTTCCAGCAGAAACACTGTCTCTTTCAGTCCATTATACATAAACTCTCTCAGCCAATCACACACACAATCTATTAGTCCATCACAGGCACTCACTCTCTCCATCCATCAATCACACTCTCTCCATCCATCAATCACACTCTCTCTCAGTCCATCACACCCATACCCTCACAGTCCATCACACACACACACTCTCTCACTGCATCACAGACACACACACTCATTCAGTCCATGACAAACACACTCTCCATCCATCATACACACACTCTGTCCATCACATCCACACTCTCTCAGTCCATCACACCCACACTCTCTCAGTCCATCACACAGACACTATCAGTTCATTAAATAGACACTCTCTCAGTGCATCACACATATTCTCTATATCAGTCCATTACACGCACCCTCTCTGACTGTCCATCAAACGGACTCTCTCATTCCAACAGAAACACACTCACTCTGTCCATTGCACACTCACTCTCTCACTCCATCACAGAAACACACTCTCTCAGTCCATGACACACACACTCTCTCAGTCCATCACACACTCTCTCTCTCAGTCCATCACACACACACTCTCTCAGTCCATCACATACACACACACTCTCTCAGTACACAAACACACACTCTCTCAGTCCATCACACACAATCACACTCAGTCCGTGCCACACACACACTCTCAGTCCACTGCACACAGACACTGTCTAATTCCACCACACACACACTCTCTCATACCATCAGAAACTCACTCGCAGATCCATCATAATCATGTCATCTCCTTCCAGCAGAAACACTGTCTCTTTCAGTCCATTATACATAAACTCTCTCAGCCAATCACACACACAATCTATTAGTCCATCACAGGCACTCACTCTCTCCATCCATCAATCACACTCTCTCCATCCATCAATCACACTCTCTCTCAGTCCATCACACCCATACCCTCACAGTCCATCACACACACACACTCTCTCACTGCATCACAGACACACACACTCATTCAGTCCATGACAAACACACTCTCCATCCATCATACACACACTCTGTCCATCACATCCACACTCTCTCAGTCCATCACACCCACACTCTCTCAGTCCATCACACAGACACTATCAGTTCATTAAATAGACACTCTCTCAGTGCATCACACATATTCTCTATATCAGTCCATTACACGCACCCTCTCTGACTGTCCATCAAACGGACTCTCTCATTCCAACAGAAACACACTCACTCTGTCCATTGCACACTCACTCTCTCACTCCATCACAGAAACACACTCTCTCAGTCCATGACACACACACTCTCTCAGTCCATCAAACACACACTCTCTCAGTCCATCACATCCACACTCTCTCAGTCCATCACACACAATCACACTCAGTCCGTGCCACACACACACTCTCAGTCCATTGCACACAGACACTGTCTAATTCCACCACACACACACTCTCTCATACCATCAGAAAAACACTCGCAGATCCATCATAATCATGTTATCTCCTTCCAGCAGAAACACTGTCTCTTTCAGTCCATTATACATAAACTCTCTCAGCCAAACACACACACAATCTATTAGTCCATCACAGGCACTCACTCTCTACATCCATCAATCACACTCTCTCCATCCATCAATCACACTCTCTTTCAGTCGATGACAAACACACTCTCTCGGCCCATTACACATACACATTATCAGTCCATCACACCTACACCCACTCAGTCCATCATACACACACTCTCTCACTCCATCACAGACACACACACTCATTCAGTCCATGACACACACACTCTCTCAGTCCATCACACACTCTCTCTCACAGTCCATCACACACACACTCTCTGAGTCCATCACATACACACACACTCTCAGTCCATCACACACAAACTCTCTCATTCCATCAAAAACACACTCGCATGTCGATCATAAAGATATTAACTCCTTCCAGCAGAAACACTGTCTCTCTCAGTCCATTATACATCAGATCTCTCAGTAAATCACACACACGCTCTATTAGTCCATCACACCCACACTCTCTCAGTCCATCACACCCACACTCTGTCAGTCCATCACACCAACACTCTCTCAGTCCATCACACAGACACAATCAGTCCATTAAATAGACATTCTCTCAGTCCATCACACACATTCTCTATCTCAGACTATCACACGCACCCTCTCTGACAGTCCATCAAACGGACTCTCTCATAACATTAGAAACACACTCGCTCTGTCCATTGCACACACACTCTCTCAGTCCAACTGACACATGGTCCATCTCTCACACACATAACATCTCTCAGTCCATCACAGAAACACCCCCTCTCAGTCCATCACACACACACACTCTCACTCCATCACAGAAACACACACTCTCTCAGTCCATCACACACACCCACTATCAGTCCATTGCACACAGACACACACACTCTCTAGGTCCATGACACACACACTCTCTCAGTCCATAAACACACACTCTCACAGTCCATCACACACAGCCACTCTCAGTCCGTGCCACACACACACTCTCAGTCCATTGCACACAGACACTGTCTAATTCCACCACACACACACTCTCTCATACCATCAGAAACACACTCGCCGATCCATCATAATCATGTTATCTCCTTCCAGCAGAAACACTGTCTCTTTCAGTCCATTATACATAAACTCTCTCAGCCAATCACACACACAATCTATTAGTCCATCACAGGCACTCACTCTCTACATCCATCAATCACACTCTCTCCATCCATCAATCACACTCTCTCTCAGTCGATGACAAACACACTCTCTCGGCCCATTACACATACACTCTCTCAGTCCATCACACACTCTCTCTCTCAGTCCATCATACACACACTCTCTCACTCCATCACAGACACACACACTCATTCAGTCCATGACACACACACTCTCTCAGTCCATCACACACTCTCTGTCTCAGTCCATCACACACACACTCTCTGAGTCCATCACATACACACACACTCTCAGTCCATCACACACAAACTCTCTCATTCCATCAAAAACACACTCGCAGATCGGTCATAAACATATTATCTCCTTCCAGCAGAAACACTGTCTCTCTCAGTCCATTATACATCAGATCTCTCAGTAAATCACACACACGCTCTATTAGTCCATCACACCCACACTCTCTCAGTCCATCACACCCACACTCTGTCAGTCCATCACACAGACACAATCAGTCCATTAAATAGACATTCTCTCAGTCCATCACACAGATTCTCTATATCAGACCATCAAACTGACTCTCTCATAACATCAGAAACACACTCTCTCTGTCCATTGCACACTCACTCTCTCATTCCATCAAAAACACACTCGCAGATCGATCATAAACATATTAACTCCTTCCAGCAGAAACACTGTCTCTCTCAGTCCATTATACATCAGATCTCTCAGTCCATCACACGCACACTCTCTGTCTGACCATTAAACGGACTCTCACCTAGCATCAGAAACACACTCTCTCTGTCCATTGCACACACACTCTCTCAGTCCAACAGACACACACTCTTTCGGTCCAGCTCTCACACACATACAATCTCTCAGTCCATGAAAAGGACTCTCTCAGTCCATCACACACTGACACTCTCTCAGTCCATCACAAACACACACTCTCAGTCCATCACAGAAACGCACCCTCTCAGTCCATTACACCCACACTTTCTCAGTCCATCAAACACACACTCTCTCAGACCATCACACACACCCACTATCAGTCCGTGCCACACACACACTCTCAGTCCTTTGCACACAGACACTGTCTAATTGCAGCCCACACACACTCTCTCATACCTGCAGAACCATACTCGCAGATCATTCATAATCACGTTATCTCCTTCCAGCAGAAACACTGTCTCTTTCAGTCCATTATACAGAAACTCTCTCCGTCGAAGACATACACACAATCGTTTGGTCCATTACACATACACACACTGTGTCCATCACACACACACTCTCTCAGTCCATCACACACACACTCTCTCAGTTCATGACACACACACTCTCTCAGTCCATCACACACACACTCTCTCAGTTCATGACACACACACTCTCTCAGTCCATCACACACACACTCTCTCTGTCCATTGCACACACACTCTCTCAGTCCATCACACACACACTCTCTCAGTCCATCACACAGACACTATCAGTTCATTAAATAGACACTCTCTCAGTGCATCACAAACATTCTCTATCTCAGTCCATTACATGCACCCTCTCTGACTGTCCATCAAACGGACTCTCTCATTCCATCAGAAAAACACTCTCTCTGTCCATTGCACACTCACTCTCTCACTCCATCACAGGCACACACACACTCTCAGTCCATTGCACACAGACACTGTCTAATTCCAACACACACACACTCTCTCATACCATCAGAAACACACTCGCAGATCCATCATAATCATGTTATCTCCTTCCAGCAGAAACACTGTCCCTTTCAGTCCATTATACATAAACTCTCTCAGTCAATCACACACACAAACTATTAGTCCATCACAGGCACTCACTCTCTCCATCCATCAATCACACTCTCTCTCAGTCGATCACAAACACACTCTATCGGCCCATTACACATACACACTATCAGTCCATCACACCCACACCCTCTCAGTCCATCATACACACACTCCCTCACTCCATCACAGACACACACACTCATTCAGTCCATGACACACACACTCTCTCAGTCCATCACACACACACTCTCCCAGTCCATCACATACACAGACACTCTCTCAGTCCATCACATACACACACACACTCTCAGTCCATCACACACACACTCTCTGAGTCCATCACATACACACACACTCTCTCAGTCCATGACACACACACTCTCTCAGTCCATCACACAGACACTCTCTCAGTCCATCACATACACACACACACTCTCTGAGTCCATCACATACACACACACTCTCTCAGTCCATCACACACACACTCTCTCAATCCATCAAAAACACACTCACAGATCCATAATCATATTAACTCCTTCCAGCAGAAACACTGTCTCTCTCAGTCCATTATGCATCAGATCTCTCAGTCAATCGCACACACGCTCTATTAGTCCATCACACCCACACTCTCTCAGTCCATCACACCCACACTCTCTCAGTCCATCACACCCACACACTGTCAGTCCATCACACCCACACTCTCTCAGTCCATCACACCCACACACTGTCAGTCCATCACACCCACACTCTCTCAGTCCATCACACCCACACCCTCTCAGTCCATCATACACACACTCCCTCACTCCATCACAGACACACACACTCATTCAGTCCATGACACACACACTCTCTCAGTCCATCACACACACACTCTCCCAGTCCATCACATACACAGACACTCTCTCAGTCCATCACATACACACACTGTCAGTCCATCACACCCACACTCTCTCAGTCCATCACACACATTCTCTATCTCAGACTATCACACGCACCCTCTCTGACTGTCCATCAAACCGACTCTCTCATAACATCAGAAACACACTCTCTGTGTCCATTGCACACACACTCTCTCAGTCCAACTGGCACACGCTCTCTCGGTCCATCTCTCACACACATACAATCTCTCAGTCCATGAAAAGGACTCTCAGTCCATCTCGCACACACACACCCTCGCAGTCCATCACAGAAACAACACCTCTCAGTCCATCACACACACCCACTCTCAGTCCGTGCCACACACACACTCTCAGTCCATTGCACACAGACACTGTCTAATTCCACACACACTCTCAAACCATCAGAAACACACTCGCAGATCCATCATAATCATGTCATCTCCTTCCAGCAGAAACACTGTCTCTTTCAGTCCATTATAAATAAACTCTCTCAGTCAATCACACACACAATCTATTAGTCCATCACTGGAACTCACTCTCTCCATCCATCAATCACACTCTCTCTCAGTCGATCACAAACACACTCTCTCGGCCCATTACACATACACACTATCAATACATCACACCCACACCCTCTCAGTCCATCGCACACACACTCTCTCACTCCATCACAGACACACACACTCATTCAGTCCATGACACACACACTCTCCATCCATCATACACACTCTCTCAGTCCATCACATCCACACTCTCTCAGTCCATCACACCCACACTCTCTCAGTCCATCACACACACCCACACTCAGTCCGTGCCACACACACACTCTCAGTCCATTGCACACAGACACTGTCTAATTCCACCACACACACACTCTCTCATTCCATCAGAAACACACTCGCAGATCTATCAGAATCATGTTATCTCCTTCCAGCAGAAACACTGTCTCTTTCAGTCCATTATACATAAACTCTCTCAGTCAATCACACACACAAACTATTAGTCCATCACAGGCACTCACTCTCTCCATCCATCAATCACACTCTCTCCATCCATCAATCACACTCTCTCTCAATCGATCACAAACACACTCTCTCGGCCTATTACACATTCACACTATCAGATCATCACACCCACACCCTCTCTGTCCATCACACACACACTCTCTCACTCCATCACACAGACACTATCAGTCCATCAAACACACACTCTCTCAGTCCATCACACACACACACACACTCACTCTCTCCATCCATCAATCACACTCTCTCCATCCATCAATCACACTCTCTCTCAGTCCATCACACACACACACACTCTCAGTCCATCACACCCACACCCTCTCAGTCTGTCACACACACTCTCTCATTCCATCACAGACACACTCTCTCAGTCCACAAACACACACTCTCACTGTCCATCACACACACCCACTATCAGTCCGTGCCACACACACACACTCTCAGTCCATTGCACACAGACACTGTCTAATTATAGCACACACACACTCTCTCATACCATCAGAAACACACTCGCAGATCATTCATAATCATGTTATCTCCTTCCAGCAGAAACACTGTCTCTTTCAGTCCATTATACAGAAACTCTCTCCGTCGAAGACATACACACAATCGTTCGGTCCATTACACATACACACACTGAGTCCATCACACCCACACTCTCTCAGTCCATCACACATACACACTCTCAGTCCATCACATCCACGCTCTCTCAGTCCATCCCACCCACACTCTCTCAGTCCATCACACAGACACTATCAGTCCATTAAATAGACACTCTCTCAGTCCATCACACCCACAGTCTCTCAGTCCATCACACAGACACTATCAGTTCATTAAATAAACACTCTCTCAGTCCATCTCACACATTCTCTATCTCAGACCATAACACACACCCTCTCTGACTGTCCATCAAACGGACTCTCTCATTCCATCATAAACACACTCTCTCTGTCCATTGCACATGTACTCTCTCACTCCATCACAGACACACACACTCTCTCAGTCCAACTGACACATGCTCTTTCGGTCCATCACTCACACACATACAATCTCTCAGTCCGAAAAAAGGAGTCTCTCTGTCCATCACACATTCACACTCTCTCAGTCCATCACAGTCTCTCTCTCAGTCCATCACACAGACACTATCAGTCCATCACACAAACACTCTCTGTCCATCACACAAACACTCTCTGTCCATCACACAGACACTATCAATTCATTAAATAGACACTCTCTCAGTGCATCACACATATTCTCTATCTCAGTCCATTACACGCACCCTCTCTGACTGTCCATCAAACAGACTCTCTCATTCCATCAGAAACACACTCTCTCTGTCTGTTGCACACTCACTCTCTCACTCCATCACAGACACACACACTCTCTCAGTCCATGACACACACACTCTCTCAGTCCATCACATCCACACTCTCTCAGTCCATCACACCCACACTCTCTCAGACCATCACACACACACACTCAGTCCGTGCCACACACACACTCTCAGTCCATTGCACACAGACACTCTCTCATACCATCAGAAACACACTCGCAGATCCATTATAATCATGTTATCTCCTTCCAGCAGAAACACTGTCTCTTTCAGTCCATTATACATAAACTCTTTCAGTCAATCACACACACGCTCCATTAGTCCATCACAGACACACACTCTCTCCATCCATCAATCACACTCTCTCTCAGTCGATCACAAACACACTCTCTCGGTCCATTACACACACACTCTCTCACTCCATCACAGACACACTGTCTCAGTCCATCAAACACACACTCTCACAGCCCAGGCCACACACACATACACTCAGTCCATTGCACACAGACAATCTCTCAGTCCATCACACACAAACTCTCAGTCCATCACATACACACTCTCTCAGTCCATCACAAACACACTCACTCTCTCAGTCCATCACAAACACACACTCTCTCAGTCCATCACGCTGTCTCATTCCATCAAAAACACACTCGCAGATCCATCATAAAAATATTATCTCCTTCCAGCAGAAACACTGTCTCTCTCAGTCCATTATACATCAGATCTCTCAGTCCATCACAGAGACATTATCAGTCCATTAAATAGACACTCTCTCAGTCCATTACACACATTCTCTATCTCAGACTATCACACGCACACTATGACAGTCCATCAAACGGACTCTCTCATTCAATCAGAAACACACTCTCTCTGTCCATCACACACACACTCTCTCGGTCCAACAGACACACGCTCTCTCGGTCCATCACTCACACACATAGAATCTCTCAGTCCATGAAAAGGACTCTCTCAGTCCATCTCACACACACACACTCTCTCACTCCATCACAGACACACACTCTCTCTCTGTCCATCACACACACACTCTCTCAGTCCATCACACAAACCCACTCTCAGTCCATCACACACACACTCTCAGTCCATTGCACACAGACACTGTCTAATTCCAGCACACAAACACTCTCTCATACCATCAGAAACACACTCGCAGATCCATCATAAAAATATTATCTCCTTCCAGCAGAAACACTGTCTCTCTCAGTCCATTATACATCAGATCTCTCAGTCCATCACAGAGACATTATCAGTCCATTAAATAGACACTCTCTCAGTCCATTACACACATTCTCTATCTCAGACTATCACACGCACACTATGACAGTCCATCAAACGGACTCTCTCATTCAATCAGAAACACACTCTCTCTGTCCATCACACACACACTCTCTCGGTCCAACAGACACACGCTCTCTCGGTCCATCACTCACACACATAGAATCTCTCAGTCCATGAAAAGGACTCTCTCAGTCCATCTCACACACACACACTCTCTCACTCCATCACAGACACACACTCTCTCTCTGTCCATCACACACACACTCTCTCAGTCCATCACACAAACCCACTCTCAGTCCATCACACACACACTCTCAGTCCATTGCACACAGACACTGTCTAATTCCAGCACACAAACACTCTCTCATACCATCAGAAACACACTCGCAGATCCATCATAAAAATATTATCTCCTTCCAGCAGAAACACTGTCTCTCTCAGTCCATTATACATCAGATCTCTCAGTCCATCACAGAGACATTATCAGTCCATTAAATAGACACTCTCTCAGTCCATTACACACATTCTCTATCTCAGACTATCACACGCACACTATGACAGTCCATCAAACGGACTCTCTCATTCAATCAGAAACACACTCTCTCTGTCCATCACACACACACTCTCTCGGTCCAACAGACACACGCTCTCTCGGTCCATCACTCACACACATAGAATCTCTCAGTCCATGAAAAGGACTCTCTCAGTCCATCTCACACACACACACTCTCTCACTCCATCACAGACACACACTCTCTCTCTGTCCATCACACACACACTCTCTCAGTCCATCACACAAACCCACTCTCAGTCCATCACACACACACTCTCAGTCCATTGCACACAGACACTGTCTAATTCCAGCACACAAACACTCTCTCATACCATCAGAAACACACTCGCAGATCATTCATAATCATGTTATCTCCTTCCAGCAGAAACACTGTCTCTTTCAGTCCATTATACAGAAACTCTCTCCGTCGATCACACACACAATCGTTCGGTCCATTACACATACACACACTGAGTCCATCACACACACTCTCTCTCAGACCATCACACACACTCTCTCTCAGACCATCACACACACCCACTCTCAGTCCATCACACACACACTCTCAGTCCATTGCACAGACACTGTCTAATTCCAGCACACAAACACTCTCTCATACCATCAGAAACACACTCGCAGATCATTCATAATCATGTTATCTCCTTCCAGCAGAAACACTGTCTCTTTCAGTCCATTATACATAAACTCACTCAGTCAATCACACACACAATCTATTAGTCCATCACACCCACACTCTCTCAGTCCATCACACCAACACTCTCTCAGTCCATCACACAGACACAATCAGTCCATTAAATAGACATTCTCTCAGTCCATCACACAGATTTTCCATCTCAGTCCATCACTCGCACCCTCTCTGACAGTCCATCAAACGGACTCCCTCATTCCATCAGAAACACACTCTCTCTGTCCATTGCACACACACTCTCTCAGTCCAACTGACACACGCTCTCTCGGTCCATCTCTCACACACATACAATCTCTCAGTCCATCACACACACACACTCTCTTCATCCATCACAGAAACACATCCTCTCAGTCCATCACACACACACTCTCTCACTCCATCACAGACACACACACTCTCTCAGTCCATGACACACACACTCTCTCACTCCATCACAGACACACACAGTCTCTCAGTCCATCACACACACCCAGTCTCAGTCCGTGCCACACACACACACTCAGTCCATTGCACACAGACACTGTCTAATTCCACCACACACACACTCTCTCATACTATCAGAAACACACTCGCAGATCCATCAGATTCATGCTATCTCCTTCCAGCAGAAACACTGTCTCTTTCAGTCCATTATACATATACTCTCTCAGTCAATCACACACACGCTCCATTAGTCCATCACAGACACACACTCTCTCCATCTATCAATCACACTCTCTGTCAGTCGATCACAAACACACTCTCTAGGTCCATTACACAGACCCCCTCTCAGTCCATCACACCCACACCCTATCAGTCCATCACAGGCACACACTCTCTCCATCCATCAATCACACTCTCTCTCAGTCCATCACACCCACACTCTCTCAGTATACACACACACACACTCTCTCAATCCATCAAACACACACTCTCTCAGTCCATCACAAACACACTCTCAGTCCATCAAACACACACTCCACTCTCTCAGTCCATCACACACACAATATCAGTCCATTAAATAGACACTCTCTCAGTCCATCACACACATTCTCTCTCAGTCCATCACATGCACACTCTCAGACTGTCCATCAATCGGACTCTCTCATTCCATCAGAAACACACTCTCTCTGTCCATTGCACACACACTCTCTCAGTCCAACAGACACACGCTCTCTCGGTCCATCTCTCACACACATACAATCTCTCAGTCCATGAAAAGGACTCTTTCAGTCCATCACACACACACACTCTCTCAGTCCATTGCACACAGACACTGTCTAATTCCAACACACACACACACTCTCTCATACCATCAGAAACACACTCGCAGATCCATCATAATCATGTTATCTCCTTCCAGCAGAAACACTGTCTCTTTCAGTCCATTATACATAAACTCTCTCAGTCAATCACACACACAAACTATTAGTCCATCACAGGCACTCACTCTCTCCATCCATCAATCACACTCTCTCTCAGTCGATCACAACCACACTCTATCGGCCCATTACACATACACACTATCAGTCCATCACACCCACACCCTCTCAGTCCATCATACACACACTCCCTCACTCCATCACAGACACACACACTCATTCAGTCCATGACACACACACTCTCTCAGTCCATCACACACTCTCTCTCTCAGTCCATCACACACACACTCTCCCAGTCCATCACATACACAGACACTCTCTCAGTCCATCACATACACACACACACTCTCAGTCCATCACACACACACTCTCTGAGTCCATCACATACGCACACACTCTCTCAGTCCATGACACACACACTCTCTCAGTCCATCACACACTCTCTCTCTCAGTCCATCACACAGACACTCTCTCAGTCCATCACATACACACACACACTCTCTGAGTCCATCACATACACACACACCCTCTCAGTCTGTCACACACACTCTCTCATTCCATCAGAAACACACTCTCTCTGTCTGTTGCACACTCACTCTCTCACTCCATCACAGACACACACACTCTCTCAGTCCATGACACACACACTCTCTCAGTCCATCAAACACACACTCTCTCAGTCCATCACATCCACACTCTCTCAGTCCATCACACCCACACTCTCTCAGACCATCACACACACACACTCAGTCCGTGCCACACACACACTCTCAGTCCATTGCACACAGACACTCTCTCATACCATCAGAAACACACTCGCAGATCCATCATAATCATGTTATCTCCTTCCAGCAGAAACACTGTCTCTTTCAGTCCATTATACATAAACTCTTTCAGTCAATCACACACACGCTCCATTAGTCCATCACAGACACACACTCTCTCCATCCATCAATCACACTCTCTCTGAAGTCGATCACAAACACACTCTCTCAGACCATTACACATACACACTATCAGTCCATCACACCCACACCCTCTCAGTCCATCACACACACTCTCTCAGTCCATCACAGAAACACATTGTCAGTTTATTCACATACACACCCTCTCAGTCCATCACACACACTCTCTCTCAGTCCATCACACACACTCTCTCAGTCTATCACACACACACACTCTCAGTCTATCACACACACACACTCTCAGTCCATCACACCCACACCCTCTCAGTCTGTCACACACACTCTCTCATTCCATCACAGACACACACACTCTCTCAGTCCATCACACACACACTCTCTCAGTCCATCACACAGACACTCTCCCAGTCCATCACATACACAGACACTCTCTCAGTCCATCACACACTCTCTCTCTCAGTCCATCACACACACACTCTCCCAGTCCATCACATACACAGACACTCTCTCAGTCCATCACATACACACACAGACTCTCAGTCCATCACACACACACTCTCTGAGTCCATCACATACGCACACACTCTCTCAGTCCATGACACACACACTCTCTCAGTCCATCACACACTCTCTCTCTCAGTCCATCACACAGACACTCTCTCAGTCCATCACATACACACACACACTCTCTGAGTCCATCACATACACACACACTCTCTCAGTCCATCACACACACACTCTCTCAATCCATCAAAAACACACTCACAGATCCATAATCATATTAACTCCTTCCAGCAGAAACACTGTCTCTCTCAGTCCATTATGCATCAGATCTCTCAGTCAATCGCACACACGCTCTATTAGTCCATCACACCCACACTCTCTCAGTCCATCACACCCACACTCTCTCAGTCCATCACACCCACACACTGTCAGTCCATCACACCCACACTCTCTCAGTCCATCACACCCACACACTGTCAGTCCATCACACCCACACTCTCTCAGTCCATCACACCCACACCCTCTCAGTCCATCATACACACACTCCCTCACTCCATCACAGACACACACACTCATTCAGTCCATGACACACACACTCTCTCAGTCCATCACACACACACTCTCCCAGTCCATCACATACACAGACACTCTCTCAGTCCATCACATACACACACTGTCAGTCCATCACACCCACACTCTCTCAGTCCATCACACACATTCTCTATCTCAGACTATCACACGCACCCTCTCTGACTGTCCATCAAACCGACTCTCTCATAACATCAGAAACACACTCTCTGTGTCCATTGCACACACACTCTCTCAGTCCAACTGGCACACGCTCTCTCGGTCCATCTCTCACACACATACAATCTCTCAGTCCATGAAAAGGACTCTCAGTCCATCTCGCACACACACACCCTCGCAGTCCATCACAGAAACAACACCTCTCAGTCCATCACACACACCCACTCTCAGTCCGTGCCACACACACACTCTCAGTCCATTGCACACAGACACTGTCTAATTCCACACACACTCTCAAACCATCAGAAACACACTCGCAGATCCATCATAATCATGTCATCTCCTTCCAGCAGAAACACTGTCTCTTTCAGTCCATTATAAATAAACTCTCTCAGTCAATCACACACACAATCTATTAGTCCATCACTGGAACTCACTCTCTCCATCCATCAATCACACTCTCTCTCAGTCGATCACAAACACACTCTCTCGGCCCATTACACATACACACTATCAATACATCACACCCACACCCTCTCAGTCCATCGCACACACACTCTCTCACTCCATCACAGACACACACACTCATTCAGTCCATGACACACACACTCTCCATCCATCATACACACTCTCTCAGTCCATCACATCCACACTCTCTCAGTCCATCACACCCACACTCTCTCAGTCCATCACACACACCCACACTCAGTCCGTGCCACACACACACTCTCAGTCCATTGCACACAGACACTGTCTAATTCCACCACACACACACTCTCTCATTCCATCAGAAACACACTCGCAGATCCATCAGAATCATGTTATCTCCTTCCAGCAGAAACACTGTCTCTTTCAGTCCATTATACATAAACTCTCTCAGTCAATCACACACACAAACTATTAGTCCATCACAGGCACTCACTCTCTCCATCCATCAATCACACTCTCTCCATCCATCAATCACACTCTCTCTCAATCGATCACAAACACACTCTCTCGGCCTATTACACATTCACACTATCAGATCATCACACCCACACCCTCTCTGTCCATCACACACACACTCTCTCACTCCATCACACAGACACTATCAGTCCATCAAACACACACTCTCTCAGTCCATCACACACACACACACACTCACTCTCTCCATCCATCAATCACACTCTCTCCATCCATCAATCACACTCTCTCTCAGTCCATCACACACACACACACTCTCAGTCCATTACAGAAACGCACCCTCTCAGTCCATTACACCCACACTTTCTCAATCCATCAAACACACACTCTCTCAGACCATCACACACACCCACACTCAGTCCGTGCCACACACACACTCTCAGTCCTTTGCACACAGACACTGTCTAATTCCAGCCCACACACACTCTCTCATACCATCAGAAACATACTCGCAGATCCATCATAATCATGTTATCTCCTTACAGCAGAAACACTGTCTCTTTCAGTCCATTATACATAAACTCTCTCAGCCAATCACACACACAATCTATTAGTCCATCACAGGCACTCACTCTCTACATCCATCAATCACACTCTCTCCATCCATCAATCACACTCTCTCTCAGTCGATCACAAACACGCTCTCTCGGTCCATTACACTTACACACTCTCAGTCCATCACACCCACACCCTCTCAGTCTGTCACACACACTCTCTCATTCCATCACAGACACACTCTCTCAGTCCACAAACACACACTCTCACTGTCCATCACACACACCCACTATCAGTCCGTGCCACACACACACACTCTCAGTCCATTGCACACAGACACTGTCTAATTATAGCACACACACACTCTCTCATACCATCAGAAACACACTCGCAGATCATTCATAATCATGTTATCTCCTTCCAGCAGAAACACTGTCTCTTTCAGTCCATTATACAGAAACTCTCTCCGTCGAAGACATACACACAATCGTTCGGTCCATTACACATACACACACTGAGTCCATCACACCCACACTCTCTCAGTCCATCACACATACACACTCTCAGTCCATCACATCCACGCTCTCTCAGTCCATCCCACCCACACTCTCTCAGTCCATCACACAGACACTATCAGTCCATTAAATAGACACTCTCTCAGTCCATCACACCCACAGTCTCTCAGTCCATCACACAGACACTATCAGTTCATTAAATAAACACTCTCTCAGTCCATCTCACACATTCTCTATCTCAGACCATAACACACACCCTCTCTGACTGTCCATCAAACGGACTCTCTCATTCCATCATAAACACACTCTCTCTGTCCATTGCACATGTACTCTCTCACTCCATCACAGACACACACACTCTCTCAGTCCAACTGACACATGCTCTTTCGGTCCATCACTCACACACATACAATCTCTCAGTCCGAAAAAAGGAGTCTCTCTGTCCATCACACATTCACACTCTCTCAGTCCATCACAGTCTCTCTCTCAGTCCATCACACAGACACTATCAGTCCATCACACAAACACTCTCTGTCCATCACACAAACACTCTCTGTCCATCACACAGACACTATCAATTCATTAAATAGACACTCTCTCAGTGCATCACACATATTCTCTATCTCAGTCCATTACACGCACCCTCTCTGACTGTCCATCAAACAGACTCTCTCATTCCATCAGAAACACACTCTCTCTGTCTGTTGCACACTCACTCTCTCACTCCATCACAGACACACACACTCTCTCAGTCCATGACACACACACTCTCTCAGTCCATCAAACACACACTCTCTCAGTCCATCACATCCACACTCTCTCAGTCCATCACACCCACACTCTCTCAGACCATCACACACACACACTCAGTCCGTGCCACACACACACTCTCAGTCCATTGCACACAGACACTCTCTCATACCATCAGAAACACACTCGCAGATCCATTATAATCATGTTATCTCCTTCCAGCAGAAACACTGTCTCTTTCAGTCCATTATACATAAACTCTTTCAGTCAATCACACACACGCTCCATTAGTCCATCACAGACACACACTCTCTCCATCCATCAATCACACTCTCTCTCAGTCGATCACAAACACGCTCTCTCGGTCCATTACACTTACACACTCTCAGTCCATCACACCCACACCCTCTCAGTCTGTCACACACACTCTCTCATTCCATCACAGACACACTCTCTCAGTCCACAAACACACACTCTCACTGTCCATCACACACACCCACTATCAGTCCGTGCCACACACACACACTCTCAGTCCATTGCACACAGACACTGTCTAATTATAGCACACACACACTCTCTCATACCATCAGAAACACACTCGCAGATCATTCATAATCATGTTATCTCCTTCCAGCAGAAACACTGTCTCTTTCAGTCCATTATACAGAAACTCTCTCCGTCGAAGACATACACACAATCGTTCGGTCCATTACACATACACACACTGAGTCCATCACACCCACACTCTCTCAGTCCATCACACATACACACTCTCAGTCCATCACATCCACACTCTCTCAGTCCATCACACCCACACTCTCTCAGTCCATCACACAGACACTATCAGTCCATTAAATAGACACTCTCTCAGTCCATCACACCCACACTCTCTCAGTCCATCACACAGACACTATCAGTTCATTAAATAAACACTCTCTCAGTCCATCTCACACATTCTCTATCTCAGACCATAACACACACCCTCTCTGACTGTCCATCAAACGGACTCTCTCATTCCATCAGAAAAACACTCTCTCTGTCCATTGCACACTCACTCTCTCACTCCATCACAGGCACACACACTCTCTCAGTCCATGACACACACACTCTCTCACTCCATCAAACACACACTCTCTCAGTCCATCACACACACCCACACTCAGTCCGTGCCACACACACACTCTCAGTCCATTGCACACAGACACTGTCTAATTCCACCACACACACACTCTCTCATTCCATCAGAAACACACTCGCAGATCCATCATAATCATGTTATCTCCTTCCAGCAGAAACACTGTCTCTTTCAGTCCATTATACATAAACTCTCTCAGTCAATCACACACACAAACTATTAGTCCATCACAGGCACTCACTCTCTCCATCCATCAATCACACTCTCTCTCAGTCGATCACAAACACACTCTATCGGCCCATTACACATACACACTATCAGTCCATCACACCCACACCCTCTCAGTCCATCATACACACACTCCCTCACTCCATCACAGACACACACACTCATTCAGTCCATGACACACACACTCTCTCAGTCCATCACACACTCTCTCTCTCAGTCCATCACACACACACTCTCCCAGTCCATCACATACACAGACACTCTCTCAGTCCATCACATACACACACACACTCTCAGTCCATCACACACACTCTCTCATTCCATCAGAAACACACTCTCTCTGTCTGTTGCACACTCACTCTCTCACTCCATCACAGACACACACACTCTCTCAGTCCATGACACACACACTCTCTCAGTCCATCAAACACACACTCTCTCAGTCCATCACATCCACACTCTCTCAGTCCATCACACCCACACTCTCTCAGACCATCACACACACACACTCAGTCCGTGCCACACACACACTCTCAGTCCATTGCACACAGACACTCTCTCATACCATCAGAAACACACTCGCAGATCCATCATAATCATGTTATCTCCTTCCAGCAGAAACACTGTCTCTTTCAGTCCATTATACATAAACTCTTTCAGTCAATCACACACACGCTCCATTAGTCCATCACAGACACACACTCTCTCCATCCATCAATCACACTCTCTCTCAGTCGATCACAAACACACTCTCTCGGTCCATTACACACACACTCTCTCACTCCATCACAGACACACTGTCTCAGTCCATCAAACACACACTCTCACAGCCCAGGCCACACACACATACACTCAGTCCATTGCACACAGACAATCTCTCAGTCCATCACATACACACTCTCTCAGTCCATCACAAACACACTCACTCTCTCAGTCCATCACAAACACACACTCTCTCAGTCCATCACGCTGTCTCATTCCATCAAAAACACACTCGCAGATCCATCATAAAAATATTATCTCCTTCCAGCAGAAACACTGTCTCTCTCAGTCCATTATACATCAGATCTCTCAGTCCATCACAGAGACATTATCAGTCCATTAAATAGACACTCTCTCAGTCCATTACACACATTCTCTATCTCAGACTATCACACGCACACTCTATGACAGTCCATCAAACGGACTCTCTCATTCAATCAGAAACACACTCTCTCTGTCCATCACACACACACTCTCTCGGTCCAACAGACACACGCTCTCTCGGTCCATCACTCACACACATAGAATCTCTCAGTCCATGAAAAGGACTCTCTCAGTCCATCTCACACACACACACTCTCTCACTCCATCACAGACACATACTCTCTCTCTGTCCATCACACACACACTCTCTCAGTCCATCACACAAACCCACTCTCAGTCCATCACACACACACTCTCAGTCCATTGCACACAGACACTGTCTAATTCCAGCACACAAACACTCTCTCATACCATCAGAAACACACTCGCAGATCATTCATAATCATGTTATCTCCTTCCAGCAGAAACACTGTCTCTTTCAGTCCATTATACAGAAACTCTCTCCGTCGATCACACACACAATCGTTCGGTCCATTACACATACACACACTGAGTCCATCACACACACTCTCTCTCAGACCATCACACACACTCTCTCTCAGACCATCACACACACCCACTCTCAGTCCATCACACACACACTCTCAGTCCATTGCACAGACACTGTCTAATTCCAGCACACAAACACTCTCTCATACCATCAGAAACACACTCGCAGATCATTCATAATCATGTTATCTCCTTCCAGCAGAAACACTGTCTCTTTCAGTCCATTATACATAAACTCACTCAGTCAATCACACACACAATCTATTAGTCCATCACACCCACACTCTCTCAGTCCATCACACCAACACTCTCTCAGTCCATCACACAGACACAATCAGTCCATTAAATAGACATTCTCTCAGTCCATCACACAGATTTTCCATCTCAGTCCATCACTCGCACCCTCTCTGACAGTCCATCAAACGGACTCCCTCATTCCATCAGAAACACACTCTCTCTGTCCATTGCACACACACTCTCTCAGTCCAACTGACACACGCTCTCTCGGTCCATCTCTCACACACATACAATCTCTCAGTCCATCACACACACACAGTCAGTCCATTGCACACAGACACTCTCTCATACCATCAGAAACACACTCACAGATCCATCATAATCATGTTATCTCCTTCCAGCAGAAACACTGTCTCTTTCAGTCCATTATACATAAACTCTCTCAGCCAATCACACACACAATCTATTAGTCCATCACAGGCACTCACTCTCTCCATCCATCAATCACACTCTCTCTCAGTCCATCACAAACACACTCTCTCAGTCCATCAAACACACACTCCCTCAGTCCATTACACATATATTCTCTCAGTCCATCACATAGACACTCTCTCATTCCATCAGAAACACACTCTCTGATCCATCATAAACATGTTAACTCCTTCCATCAGAAACCCAGCCTCTCTCAGTCCATGATACAAAATATCTCTCAATCACACACACATTCTGTCAGACCATCACTAACGCTCTCTCGCCGTCCATCCCATACACACCCTCGTTCAGTCCATTAAACGGACACTCACATTCCATCAGAATCACACTCAGTCTCTGTCCATCACACATACACTCTCTCAGTCCATCACACACACACATTCTCAGTCCATCACACCCACACTCTCTCAGTCCATTACACACACATTCACTCAGTCCATCAAACAGAAACTCTCTTAGTCCATCACATACACCCTCTCTCAGTCCATCAGAAACACACTCCCTCAGTCCATCACACACATTCTCTCAGTCCATCAAACACACACTCTCTCAGTCCATCACTCCCATACGCTCTCAGTCCGTCATAAACATACTCTATCTCAGTCCATCACACACACAGGATCTCGCAGTCCATCCCATACACACTCTCGATCAGTCCATTAAATGGAGTCTCACAATCCATCAGAAACACAATCTTTCTGTCCATCACACACACTCTCGCAGTCCGTTACATAGACATTCTCTCAGTCCATCACACTCATACTCACTGTCTGTCCATCAAATGGACTCTCTCATTCCATCAAAATCACACTCTCTCAGTCCATCACACACACACGCTCTCTCAGTCCATCACACACACACTCTCTCAGTCCATCACGCACAGACTATCTCAGTCCATCACACACGCTATCTCTCAGTCCATCACACACTCTCTCGCTCTGTCCATCACACACACACTCTCTCAGTCCATCACACACACACTCTCTCAGTCCATCACACACACACTCTCTCAGTCCGTTACATAGACAATCTCTCAGTCTATCACACACATACTCACTGTCTGTCCATCAAACGGACTCTCTCATTCCATCAGAAACACACTCTCTCAGTCTATGAAAAGGGTTCTCTCTGTCTCACACACACACACTCTCTCATTCTATCTCAGACACACACTCTCTCAGTACATCACAGAGACACACAAACTCTCTCAGTCTATCTCTCACATAATCTCTCAGTCCATCAAACACACACTCTCTCAGTCCATTAAACACACACTCTCACATTCTATTACACACACACCCACTCAATCAGTGCCACACACACACTCTCCGTCCATTGCACACACACACTCTCGCATTCCATCAAAAACACACTCGCAGATCCATCATAAACATATTATCTCCTTCCAGCAGAAACACTGTCTCTCTCAGTCCATTATACATCAGATCTCTCAGTCAATCACACACACTCTCTATTATTCCATCAAGACACACACTATCTCCATCCATCACACCCACACTCTCTCAGTCCATCACACACATACTCCGTCTCAGTCCATCACACACACACTCTCTGTCTGATCATCAAATGGACTCTCTCCTTCCATCAGAAACACACTCCCTCTGTCCATTGCACACACACTCTCTCAGTCCAACAGCGACACGCTCTCTCGGTCCATCAGAAACACACTCGCAGATCCATCATAATCATGTTATCTCCTTCCAGCAGAAACACTGTCTCTTTCAGTCCATTATACATAAAATCACTCAGTCAATCACACAGATGCTCTATTTGTCCATCAGAGACAGACAATCTCTCCATCCATCACACACACTCTCTCTCAGTCCATCACAAACACATTTTCTCAGTCCATTACACATACACACTCTCAGTCCATCACACCCACACTCTCTCAGTCCAGCGCACACACACTCTCTCTGTTCATCACACAGATACTCCCTCAGTCCATTAAACATGTACTCTCTAAGTCTATCAAACACACACTCTCTCATTCCATCAAAAACACACTCGCAGATCCATCATAAACATATTATCTCCTTCCAGCAGAAACACTGTCTCTCTCAGTCCATTATACATCAGATCTCTCAGTCAATCACACACACTCTATTAGTCCATCACAGACACACACACTCTCCATCCATCATACACACTCTCTCAGTCCATTAAATAGAAACTCTCTCATTCCATCAGAACACAGTCTCTGATCCATCATAAACATGTTTACTCCTTCCATCAGAAACACAGTCTCTCTCAGTCCATGATAGAAAAAATCTCTCAGTCAATCACACACACATTCTGTCAGACCATCACTAACACTCTCTCGCCGTCCATCCCATACACACCCTCGATCAGTACATTAAACGAACACTCACATTCCATCAGATTCACCCACTCTCTGTCCATCACACACACACGCTCTCAGTCCATCAGAAACACACTCGCAGATCCATCATAATCATGTTATCTCCTTCCAGCAGAAACACTGTCTCTTTCAGTCCATTATACATAAAATCACTCAGTCAATCACACAGATGCTCTATTTGTCCATCAGAGACAGACAATCTCTCCATCCATCACACACACTCTCTCTCAGTCCATCACAAACACACGCTCTCAGTCCATCAAACACACACTCTCTGAGTCCGTTACACACACTCTCATAGTCCATCACACACACACTCTCTCAGTCCATCCCAGAATCAGACTCTCTCAGTCCATCACAGACACACACACACTCTCTCAGTCCATCACAGACACACACACACTCTCTCAGTCCATCACAGAATCAGACTCTCACAGTCCATCACAGACACACACACACTCTCTCAATCCATCAAACACATACTCTCTCATTCCATCACACACACTATCTCAGTCCATCACAGACACCCACTCTCAGTCTCTGCCACACACACACACATTCTCAGTCCATCACACACACCCACTCTCAGTCCGTGCCACACACACACTCTCAGTCCATTGCACACAGACACTCCCTCATTCCACCATACACACACTCTCTCATTCCATCAGAAACACACTCGCAGATCCATCATAAACATGTTATGTCCTTCCAGCAGAAACACTGTCTCTTTCTGTCCATTATACATAAAATCTCTCAATCACACAGATACTCTATTAGTCCATCACAGACACACACTCTCTCCATCCATCACACCCACATTCTCTCAGTCCAGCGCACACACACTCTCTCAGTCCATCACATGGACACTATCTCATTTCATCAGAAACACACTCTCTGATCCATCATAAACATGTTTACTCCTTCCATCAGAAACACAGTCTCTCTCAGTCCATGATACAAAAAATCTCTCAATCACACACACATTCTATCAGACCATCACTAACACTCTCTCGCCGTCCATCCCATACACACCCTCGAATAGACCATTAAACGGACTCTCACATTCCATCAGATTCACCCACTCTCTGTCCATCACACACACACGCTCTCAGTCCATCAAACACACACTCTCTGAGTCCGTTACACACACTCTCAGTCCATCTCACACACACACATTCTAATTCCATCACACCCACACTCTCTCAGTCCATTACACACACACTCTCTCAGTCCATTACACACACATTCTCAGTCCATCAAACACAAACTCTCTTAGTCCACACACACACTCTCTCTCAGTCCATCAAACACACACTCTCTCAGTCCTTCACACTCACAATCTCTCTGTCCATTACAGACACATACTCTCTCAATACATCACACACACACACTCTCAGTCCATCACACACCCACTCTCTCAGTCCATCACAAACATACTCTATCTCAGTCCATCACACACACACATACACACACACACTGTCAGTCCATCACACACACACTCTCTCAGTCCATTACATTGTCATTCTCTCAGTTCATCACACACATAATCTCTGTCTGTCCAACAAACGGACTCTCTCATTCCATCAAAAACACACTCTCTCTGTCCATGAAAAGGACTCTCTCAGTCCATCACAGACACACACTCTCTGTCCATTATAGACATACACTCTCTCAGTCCATCACAGACACATACTCTCACAGTCCATCACACACACACTCTCTCAGTCCATCACAGACAAACACACACTCTCTCATTCCATCACACACATACTCTCTCATTCCATTACAAATACACTCTCTCAGTCCATCCACTCTCTCTCAGTCCATCACACACACACTCTCTCAGTCCATTACACGCACACTCACTCAGTCCATTACACATACATTCTTTCAGTCCATCACACACGGGACACTCTCAGCCCATCACACACAAAGACTCTCGCAGTCCATCCATACACACTCTAGATCAGTCCATTATACGGACTCTCACATTCCATCAGAAACACAGTCTTTCTGTCCATCACACACATACACTGTCAGTCCATCACACACACACTCTCTCAGTCCATCACACACACACTCTCTCAGTCCATTACATAGTCATTCTCTCAGTCCATCACACAAATACTCTCTGTCTGTCCATCAAACGGACTCTCTCCTTCCATCAGAAACACACTCTCTCAGTCCATCTCAGACACACACTCTCTCAGTATATCACAGAGACACACTCTCTCAGTCCATCACACACACACACACACACACACACTCTCAGTCCATCACATACACACACTCTCTAACTCCATCAACCGGTCTCTCTCAGTCTATCAGATACACACACGCTCTCTCAGTCCATCACACACACTTTCTCTCGGTCCATCTCTCACACACAGACAATCTCTCTGTCCAGTACATTACACATATACTCTCTCAGTCCATCACACAGACACTATCTCATTCCATCAGAAACACACTCTCTGATCCATCATAAACATGGTAACTCCTTCCATCAGAAACACAGTCTCTTTCAGTCCATGGTACAAAAAATCACTCAGTCAATCACACACACATTCTGTCAGACCATCACTAATGCTCTCTCGCTGTCCATCCCATACACACCCTTGATCAGTCCATTAAATGGACTCTCACATTCCATCAGAATCACACTCTCTCTGTCCATCACACACACACTCTCTCAGTCCATCACACACACACTCTCTCAGTCCATTACACACACATTCTCAGTCCATCAAACACAAACTCTCTTAGTCCATCACATACACACACTCTCAGTCCATCAAACACAAACTCTCTTAGTCCATCACATACACACACTCTCAGTCCATCACACACACACTCTCTCATTCCATCACACACACTCCCTCTCAGTCCATCACACACTCTCTCTCTCAGTCCATCACACACACACTCTCTCAGTCCATCACACACACACTCTCTCAGTCCATTACACACACATTCTCAGTCCATCAAACACAAACTCTCTTAGTCCATCACATACACACACTCTCAGTCCATCAAACACAAACTCTCTTAGTCCATCACATACACACACTCTCAGTCCATCACACACACAGAATCTCGTAGTCCACCCCATACACACTCTCGATTAGTCAATTAAACGGGCTCTCACATTCCTTCAGAAACACAGTCTTTCTGTCCACCACACGCACACACTGTCAGTCCATCACACACACACTCTCACAGTCCATTACATAGTCATTCTCTCAGTCCATCACACACATACTGTCTGTCTGTCCATCAAACCGACTCTCTCATTCCATCAAAAACACACTCTCTCAGTCCATGAAAAGGACTCTCTCAGTCCATCACAGACATATACTCTCACAGTCCATCACACACACACTCTCTCAGTCCATCTAACACACTCTCTCAGTCCATCTAACACACTCTCTCAGTCAATCACGCACACATACTCTCTCAGTCCATCACACACACTCTCTCAGTCTGTCACATGCACACTCTCTCAGTCCATCAACCGGGCTCCCTCGGTCCATCACATGGACATTCTCTCATTCCATTACACCCAGACTCTCTCAATCCATCACCCACACACTCTCAGTGAATCACTCACACTCTCTCACAGTCCATCACAAATATTCTCTCTCTCAGTCTGTCACGTACACATTCTCTCAGTCCATCAGACGCATACTCTCTCTCAGTCCATGACACACCGACACTCTCTAACTCCATCAACCGGTCTCTCTCAGTCCATCACACACACTTTCTCTCGGTCCATCTCTCACACACAGACAATCGCTCTGTCCATCACACACACTCTCTCAGTCCATCACATACACTCTCTCATTCCATGAAACACAGACTCTCATTCAGTCCGTCACATGCACACAAACACACTTTCTCAGTTCACCAGAAACACACTCTCTCAGTCTACCAGAAAAACACCCTCACAGTCCATCACACACATTCTCTCAGTCCATCACACACCGACACTCTCTCACTCCATCAACCGGACTCTCTCAGTCCATCACACACACTCTCTCAGTCTTCCAGCCACACTCTCCCTCGGTCCATCTCTCACACACAGACAATCTCTCAGTCCTTCACACACACTCTCTCAGTCCATCACACACACACTCTTTTAGTCCATCACACACACACTCTCTGTCCATCACACACACTCTTTTAGTCCATCATACACACACTCTCTCAGTCCATCATACACGCTCTCTCAGTCCATCCAACACACTCTCTGTCCATCACACAGACACTATTTCATTCCATCATACACACACTCTCTCAGTCCATCACACACGCTCTCTCAGTCCATCTAACACACTCTCTGTCCATCACATAGACACTATTTCATTCCATCAGTAGCATACTCTCTCTGTCCATTGCACACACAAACCCGCTCAGTCCATCACACACACTCTTTCAGTCCATCACACATGCTCTCTCAGTCCAACACACTCTCTCAGTCCATCACACAGGCATTCTCTCAGTCCATCACACACACACTCTCTCAGTCCATCACAGACACACACTATCTCAGTCTATCACACACATTCCCCCTCAGCCAATCACTTATAACCCCCCACCTTAAATTCCTCCATATACCTGTCTAGTAGTCTCTTAAACTTCTTTTGTATCTGCCTCCACCACTGACTCAGGCAGTGCATTCCATGCACCAACCACTCTCTGAGTGAAAAACCTTCCTCTAATATCCCCCTTGAACTTCCCTCCCCTTACCTTAATGCCATGTCCTCTCGTATTGAGCAGTGGTGCCCTGGGGAAGAGGTGCTGGCTGTCCACTCTGTCTATTCCTCTTAATATCTTGTACACCTCTATCATGTCTCCTCTCATCCTCCTTCTCTCCAAAGAGTAAAGCCCTAGCTCCCTTAATCTCTGATCATAATCAATACTCTCTAAACCAGGCAGCATCCTGGTAAATCTCCTCTGTACCCTTTCCAATGCTTCCACATCCTTCCTATAGTGAGGTGACCAGAACTGGACACATTACTCCTAGAGTGGCCTAACTAGAGTTTTGTAGAGCTGCATCATTACATCGAGTCTCTTAAACTCTATCCCTCGACTTATGAAAGCTAACACACCGTAAGCTTTCTTAACTACTCTATCTACCTGTGAGGCAACTTTCATGGATCCGTGGACATGTACCCCCACATCCCTCTGCTCCTCCACACTACCAAGTATCCTGCCATTTACTTTGTACTCTGCCTTGGAGTTTGTCCTTCCAACGTGTACCACCTCACACCGGGTTGAAATCTATCTGCCACTTCTCAGCCCACTCTTGCATTCTATCAATGTTTCTCTGCAATCTTCGACAATCCTCTACACTGTCTACAACACAACCAACCTTTGTGTCGTCTGCAAACTTGCCAACCCACCCTTCTACTCCAACATCCAGGTCGTTAATAATAATCACAAAAAGTAGAGGTCCCAGAACAGATCCTTGTGGGACACCACTAGTCGCAACCCTCCAATCTGAATGTACTCCCTCCACCACGACCCTCTGCCTTCTGCGGGCAAGCCAATTCTGAATCCACCTGACCAAACTTCCCTGGATCCCATGCCTTCTGACTTTCTGAATAAGCCCTACCATGTGGAACCTTGTCAAATGCCTTACTAAAATCCATGTAGATCACATCCACTGCACTACCCTCATCTATATGCCTGGTCACCTCCTCAAAGAACTCTATCAGGCTTGTTAGGCATGATCGGCCCTTCACAAAGCCATGCTGACTGTCCCTGATCAGACCATGATTCTCTAAATGCCCATAGATCCTATCTCTAAGAATCTTTTCCAACAGCTTTTCCACCACAGACGTAAGGCTCACTGGTCTATAATTACCTGAACTATCCCTACTACTATTTTTGAACAAGGGGACAACATTCGCCTCACTCCAATCTTCCGGTACCATTCCCGTGGACAACGAGGACATAAAGATCCTAGCCAAAGGTTCAGCAATCTCTTCCCATGCCTCGTGGAGCAGCCTGGGGAATATTCCGTCAGGCCCCGGGGACTTATCTGTCCTAACATATTTTAACAACTCCAACACCTCCTCTCCCTTAATATCAACATGCTCCAGAACATCAACCTCACTCATATTGTCCTCACCGTCATCAAGTTCCCTCTCAGTGGTGAATACCGAAGAGAAGTATTCATTGAGGACCTCGCTCACTTCCACAGCCTCCAGGCACATCTACCCACTTTTATCTCTAATCGGTCCTACCTTCACTCCTGTCATCCTTTTGTTCTTCACATAATTGAAGAATGCCTTGAGGTTTTCCTTTACACTACTCGCCAAGGCCTTCTCATGCCCCCTTCTTGCTCTTCTCAGCCCCTTCTTAAACTCCTTTCTTGCTACCCTATATTCCTCAATAGACCCATCTGATCTTCGCTTCCTAAACCTCATGTATGCTGGTTTCTTCCACCTGACTAGATTTTCCACTTCACTTGTCACCCATGGTTCCTTCACCCTACCATTCTTTATCTTCCTCACCGGGACAAATTTATCCCTAACATCCTGCAAGAGATCCTTAAACATCAACCACATTTCCATAGTACATTTCCCTGCAAAAACATCATCCCAATTCACATCCACAATTTCTGGCCTTATAAACTCATAATTTGCCCTTCTCCAATTAAAAAATTTCCTGTCCTCTCTGATTCTATCCTTTTCCATGATAATGCTAAATGTCAGGGAGTGATCGTCACTGTCCCCCAGATGCTCACCCACTGACAGATCTCTGACCTGACCCGGTTCGTTACCTAATACTAGATCTAGTATGGCATTCCCCCAGTCAGCCTGTCAACTTACTGTGACAGGAATCCATCCTGGACACACTTAACAAACTCTGTCCCATCTAAACCCTTGGAACTAATCAACTGCCAATCAATATTTGGGAAGTTAAAGTCACCTATGATAACAACCCTGTTATTTTTGCACCTTTCCAAAATCTGCCTCCCAATCTGCTCCTCGGTATCTCTGCTGCTACCAGGGGGCCTATAGAATACCCCCAGTAGAGTAACTACTCCCTTCCTGTTCCTGACTTCCACCCATACTGACTCAAAAGAGGATCCTGCTACATTACCCACCCTTTCTGTAGCTGTAATAGTATCTCTGACCAGTAATGCCACCCCTCCTCCCCTCCCCCCCCCATCCCTTTTAAAGCACTGAAATCCAGGAATATTGAGAACCCATTCCTGCCCTGGTGCCAGCCAAGTCTCTGTAATGGCCCCTACATCATAATTCCATGTATGTATCCAAGCTCTCAGTTAATCACCTTTGTTCCTGATGCTTCTTGCATTGAAGTACACACACTTTAGCCCTTCTACCTTACCAGCTTTATACCCTTTATTCTGCTGCTCTTTCCTCAAAGCCTCTTTATATGTTAGCATGCACATCTTTCACTGCTCTATCGCTCCGGGTCCCATCCCCCTTGCAAATTAGTTTAAACCCTCCCGAACCATGCTAGCAAAGCTACCTGCAAGGATATTGCTCCCCCTCGAGTTCAGGTGCAACCCATCCAATCTGTACAGGTCCCACCTTCCCCAGAAGAGATCCCAATGGTCCAAAAATCTAAAACCCTGTCCCCTGCACCAACTGCTCAGCCACGCATTCAACTGCCATCTCCTCCAATTCTTACCATCACTATCACGTAGCACTGGCAGCAATCCTGAGAACACCACCCTTGAGGTCCTGTTCTTCAGCCTTCTGCCTAGTTCCCGAAACTCACACTTCAGGACCTCATCCCTCTTCCTGCCTATGTTGTTGGTCCCAACATGTATCACGGCTTCTGGTTGCTTTCCTTCTCGTACCAGGATGTCGTGCACCTGGTCAGAGACATCCCGGACCCTGGCACCCGGGAGGCAACAAACCATGTGGGTGTCCTTGTCACATCCACAAAATCTCCTGTCTGCTCCCCTGACTATAGAGTCTCCAATGATGACAGCTCTCCTCTTCTCCGTCCCATCCTTCTGCACCACAGGGACAGATTCAGTGCCAGAGGCCCTGCCACCGTGGCTCACCCCTGGTCAGTCATCCTCACAAACAGCATCCAGGACGGTAAACTTATTATTCAGGGGAATGGCTACAGGGGTGCTCTGCACTACCTGTCTACTCTCCTTCGCTTTCTCCCCTCGGACTGTCATCCAACGACCTGCTTCCGGCAGCCTAGGTGTGACTACCTCCCAGTAGCTCTCATCAATGACTTCCTCATTCTCATCTATGAGTTGAAGGTCATCCAGCTGCTGCTCCAAATTCCTCACACGTTCTTCCAGATCGCCCAGCCGCAAGCACTTCCGGCAGATGTGACTCTGCGGGAGAGGGGAGTTTCCCCCACGACGGCCACATCTCACAGGAGAGGCACGTCACCGTCTCAGGAGGCATTGTAAAGACTAACTGGGAACGATCTCGTCCTCTGCCTCTTCTCGTCGAAGCCTCTCGAGTCAAAGCCTCAAATCTCCACTCCTTCACACACACACACACTCTCGGTCCACTAGAATCAAACAATCTCGGTCCACCAGAAACACAAGCTCTCAGTCCACCAGAAACACATACTCACAGTGCATCACACGCACACTTTATCAGTCCTTCACACACACTCTCTATCAGACCATTACACACTCTCTCAGTCCATCACACACCGACACTCTGTCAGTCTATCAAACACACTCCCTCAGTCCATCACACACACTCTATCAGTCCTTCACACACACTCTCTCTCAGACCATCACACACTCCCTCAGTCCATCACACAGACACTCTTTCATTCCATCAGAAGCATACTCTCTCTGTCCATTGCACACACTCTGTGAGTCCATCACGCACATTCTCTCAGTGTATCACACGCAGACTCTCAGTCCAACTCACATGTGCGCGCACACACACACACACACACACACACACACACACACACACACACACACACACACACACACTCAATTGATATCTTACACACAGACAAATCTCTCAGTCAATCAATTGGACTCCATCAGTCCATCACACACCACTTTCTCAGTCCATCAGAAACACACTCAATCTACCGGAAACACACTCTCTCAGTCCATCATAAACATGTTCTCTCGGTCCATCACTCTCTCTCTCACACACACACACACACACACACACACACACACAGAGTCTCTCTTTCTCTCTCTCTCTCTCTACCTCTCAGTGTCTCCATACCAAAGCGCTCACTCAGCACTATGTACCAGACCCTCCCGCAACGGTATAGACATAGAGCTCCAGGTCCTGTCTCTATAGTGCACTCTTAATCTCAGACTTAAACGCCTGACTCTCACTGCATCATGCACACTCGATCACTAACTTGTTGAATTACATCACAGATTTCAATGCTAAACGCAGTGGAGTTTCCAACATCACTGCCCCTCTCTCCCAGCCAAGCTAAAGCTTTTTCATGCATGATTCAATGTTGCCAACATTAATGAGCCATTGAAATGACCTGAGGATGTTCTACGAGGCTGTGGTGGCCAGTGCTATCATGTTTGCTGTTGTGTGCTGGGGCAGCAGGCTGAGGGTAGCAGACACCAACAGAATCAACAAACTCATTCGTAAGGCCAGTGATGTTGTGGGGGTGGAACTGGACTCTCTGACGGTGGTGTCTGAAAAGAGGATGCTGTCCAAGTTGCATGCCATCTTGGACAATGACTCCCATCCACTCCATAATGTACTGGTTAGGCACAGGAGTACATTCAGCCAGAGACTTATTCCACCGAGATGTAACACTGAGCGTCATAGGAAGTCATTCCTACCTGTGGCCATCAAACTTTACAACTCCTCCCTCGGAGTGTCAGACACCCTGAGCCAATAGGCTGGTCCTGGACTTATTTCCACTTGGCATGATTAACTTATTATTATTTAATTATTTATGGTTTTATATTGCTATATCTCTTCACTATTCTTGGTGTGGCTGTAATGAAACCCAATTTCCCTCGGGATCAATAAAGTATGTCTGTCTGACCTGCAGATTGGTCATCTCTGAGGCCAAAGTACGTAGGTGCACAGTCGCAAGGCTGCAGGACCGGTCCACATCCCAGGCCGGGTACTCAGGATGTGCATGGCACAAGTGGTAGGTCTTTCCAGACATTTTTAATCTCTCCCTCTCCCAGTATGGAGTGCCCTCCTGCTTCAAAACATCCACCATTGTTCCTGTACCAAAAAAGACCAAAGTAACCTGTTGCATTCACCTCAATAATAAGCAAATGCTTTGAGAGGCTGGTCTAGGACTACATCTATAGCATGCTGCCACCCACACTGGACTCTCCACCAACACAACCGATCGACAGATGACACAATAGCCGCAGCTCTACACACTGTCCTGACACGACTGGAGAAGAGGGATGCTTATGTTAGAATGCTGTTCTTGGACTACAGTTCAGCATTCAACACCACAATTCCCTCCAAGTTCAAAGACCTCGGCCTTCACCCTGCCTTGTGTAGCTAGTTCCTGGACCTCCTGTCAGGTCTCCAGCAGGTGGTAAGAGTGGGCTCCCTCACCTCTGTCCCTCTGACCCTCAACACAGGAGCCCTTCAGGGCTGTGTCCCAAGCCCCCTCCTTTACTCCCTGTATACCCATGACAGTGTCACCACCCACAGCTCCGATCTGCTAATTCAATTTGCTGACGACACTGCATTGACTGGCCTAATCTCAAATAATAACGAGTCAGCCTACACAGAAGAAGTCATCTCCCTGACACAGCGGTGTCAAGAAAACAACCTCTCCCTCAATGTCACAAAAACAAAGGAGCTGGTTGCAGACTACAGAGGGAATGGAGACAGGCTAACCCGTATTGACATCAATGGATCTGGGGTTCAGGGGATGAACAGCTTTAGGTTCCTCGGCATACATATTACCGAGGATCTCACATGGTCT
Source organism: Hypanus sabinus (assembly GCF_030144855.1). Classification (NCBI taxonomy): domain Eukaryota; kingdom Metazoa; phylum Chordata; class Chondrichthyes; order Myliobatiformes; family Dasyatidae; genus Hypanus; species Hypanus sabinus. The sequence continues at coordinate 11,571,050 of NC_082726.1, read as the reverse complement.
GTACATACTGGCTGTGCAGTGAAAAGTGCCTCTTTCACCTCAGACGGTTGAGGAAGTTTGGTATGGGCCCCCAAGTCCTAAGAACTTTCTATGGGAGCACAATTGAGAGCATCCTGACTGGCTGCATCACTGCCTGGTATGGGAACTGTACTTCCCTTAATCGCAGGACTCTGCAGAGAATGATGCGGACAGCCCAGTGCATCTGTAGATCTGATCTTCCTACTATTCAGGATATTTACAAAGATAGGTGTGTAAAAAGGACCCAGAGGATAATTGCGGAACTGAGTCACTCCAACCACAAACTTTTCCCGCTGCTCCCATCTGGGAAATGGTACCGCAGCATAAAAGCCAGGACCAACAGGCTCCGGGACAGCTTCTTCCACCTGGCCATCAGACTGATTAATTCACGCTGATATTGTTGTATTTCTATGTTATATTGACTGTCCTGTTGTATATGCTGTTATAAATTACTATAAATTTCACATTGCATATTTATACGGAGACTTAACGTAAAGATGTTTACACCTCATGTATGTGAAGGATGTAAGAAATAAACTCAATTCAGTTCAATACAAAGAGTCTGTGTCATGGTCCGGTCCGTGAAGTCTGTGTTCCGGTTCACGGTCTGGTCCGTGGACTCAGGACTCCGGGTCTTCCAGCTGTCCCTTGCTTCAGTTGGGCTTAATCACAGGCACCTGATGCTTGTCTTGTGGCTGGGAATATAAGTGGCCCTGGGGTCGAGTGTGGGTGCTAGTTTGTCTTGTCAGTATCCCCTTGGAGCAACCTGTTTAGTGGAAGGTTAGAGCAGCCATTTGTGATCTGTAGGCTGGGTTGGAGAACCACTGCTTCATAGAGCCTAGCTGTCTGCAATTGGAGAGGTCATTGGGGTATGGATTTGGCTGTTTCGGGGGCCAGCCAAGGTTGCTGGCCGCCCTGAGACTTGGAGCCACCCTGGATTGAGCTCCCTTCCTGTCCTTGCCTCTGTGGGGTAAGTCAGGCCATCCTTGCAATTATCCGCCAGTTGGATCTGTACCTTCCTGTCCTCACCTCCATTGGATCTTTGCTGAGGCTGGTCTGTTCCCTTCTCCTCCATCTGAATCCCTGATAGTTTCCTTGGTGGTTTACCTCAGCGGTCATCCAGGTCCTGCATCCTAGTAAGCAGCCCAGCCCTGCATCCTAGGAAGGGGCCTGGCCCAGCGAAAGCAGCCCAGCCCTGCATCCTAGGAAGGGGCCTGGCCCTGCGAAAGCAGCCCAGCCCTGCATCCTAGGAAGGGGCCTGGCCCTGCGAAAGCATCCCAGCCCTGCATCCTAGGAAGGGGCCTGGCCCTGCGAAAGCATCCCAGCCCTGCATCCTAGGAAGGGGCCTGGCCCTGCGAAAGCAGCCCAGCCCTGCGAAAGCAGCCCAGCCCTGCATCCTAGGAAGGGGCCTGGCCCTGCAAAAGCATCCCAGCCCTGCATCCTAGGAAGGGGCCTGGCCCAGCGAAAGCAGCCCAGCCCTGCATCCTAGGAAGGGGCCTGGCCCTGCAAAAGCATCCCAGCCCTGCATCCTAGGAAGGGGCCTGGCCCAGCGAAAGCATCCCAGCCCTGCATCCTAGGAAGGGGCCTGGCCCTGCAAAAGCATCCCAGCCCTGCATCCTAGGAAGGGGCCTGGCCCAGCGAAAGCAGCCCAGCCCTGCATCCTAGGAAGGGGCCTGGCCCTGCAAAAGCATCCCAGCCCTGCATCCTAGGAAGGGGCCTGGCCCTGCAAAAGCATCCCAGCCCTGCATCCTAGGAAGGGGCCTGGCCCTGCAAAAGCATCCCAGCCCTGCATCCTAGGAAGGGGCCTGGCCCAGCGAAAGCAGCCCAGCCCTGCATCCTAGGAAGGGGCCTGGCCCAGCGAAAGCAGCCCAGCCCTGCATCCTAGGAAGGGGCCTGGCCCAGCGAAAGCAGCCCAGCCCTGCATCCTAGGAAGGGGCCTGGCCCAGCGAAAGCAGCCCAGCCCTGCATCCTAGGAAGGGGACTGGCCCTGCGTTCCAAGAAGGAGTACCTCATCCTGTCCAGGAAAGCCTTGAAGAATTCAAGCCTTGTCCAGTCCTGTAGCCAAGTCGTGTCTTTGCCTAGTTCTGGAGTCCGAGCCTGAGTCAAGACCCAGGTTCTGGGTCCTTGTCCAGTCTCTGACTGGGGTCCAAGCCCAGGCTCCTAATTCCCAGTTCCTCATCCTGGTCCCGCTTTCCTAGCCCAAGTCTGCGTTCCTATCCCAGCTCCTAGTCTGGGTCCTGTCTTGTCCCTAACTCTAGTCCAGTCCAGTTCCCAGTACTTCAGTGTCTGTGTCTTGCATTTGGGTCTGCCTTCAGCGCCCTCCATGTGACAGTCTGTCCTTCACTCTAACCCAGACAACATCCCCTCACTAGCTGGAGCTTCTTCAGGATCTCACAGCAGCATGTGCACTCGGATCCTCTTGGCTCACTCTCCCTCTCCCTACCTCACACACACTCAGTCTCTCCCTGATTCTAAAGTACGTTCCTAGTGCAGCCTCTTCTACATCGGTGAACCAAACACAGGCTGGAGGACCATTTTGTCCATCACCTTCACACTGCCTACTGCAGAAGGGAGGAACTCCTGGCTGCTCCCCATTTCAAATTGATTTTCTGTTTGCACTCTGACATATCTGTTCATTTCCTGCTCTACTACCTTGAGGCCAAATTCAAGCTGGAGGAGCCATATTCCAAATTCCATTTGGGTAGCCTCCAACCTGACAGCAAGAGCATTGATTTTTTTCTACCTTCTGTTAATTTATGTCCCCTTCCTCCTGCTCTCTTTCTCAATTCCTCATTCTGGTTATCCCTTCTCTTCTCACCTGCCCATCACCTCCCTCTGGTGCTCCACCTCCTTCCCTTTCTTCCATGGTCCACTGCCTTCTCCTATTAGATTCCTTCTTCCTCAGCCTTTTACCTCTTCCAATTAACCCCTACTCCACCCACCAGCCTGGTCTTGCCAATCACGGGCTAGCTTGTTCTTCTTTACCTCCACCCCTTCTTATCCTGGCTTCTGCCATCTTTCTTTCCAGTCCTGATGAAAGGTGTCGGCCTGATATAGAAAACCTACAGCACAATACAAGTCCGTCGGCCTACAAAGCTGTGCCGAACATGTCTTTACCTTAGAAATTTTCTGGGCTTACCAATAGTCCTCTATTTTTCTAAGCTCCATGTATCCATCCAGGAGTCTCTTAATATATCCTATCATACCCGCCTCCACCACTGTTGCCAGCTGCCCATTCCACGCACTCACCACTCTCTGAGTAAAAAAACTTACCCCTGACATCACCTCTGTACCTACTTCCAAGCACCTTAACACTGTGCCCTCTCGTGCTAGCCATTTCAGCCCTGGGGAAAAGCCTCTGACTATCCACATGATCAATGCCTCTTATCTTGTACGCCTCTGTCAGGTCACCTCTCATCCTCCATCGCTCCAAGGAGAAAAGGCCGAGTTCACTCAACCTATTCTCATAAGGCATGCTCCCCAATCCAGGCAACGTCCTTGTAAATCTCCCCTGCACCCTTTCTATAGTTTCCACATGTTGGGGTTCAAGCTCACGACCTTCAGATCGCTAGTCCAATGCTTTAACCGCTTGCCAACATGCCACACATCCAACTAACATATTGACTGTTTATTCCCCCGCCATAGATGCTGCCTGACCTGCAGGGTTCCTCCAGCATTTTATGTGCATGGGCCCACTTCTCTCTCCTCATGTCAAGCACATCATCTCTCCTTCACTCCGTGCCACGCACGGTCTCGGTCACTCTGCATCACAAACAGTCAGGTCCAAAATGTTCTGATGAAGGGTCTTCACGTGAAACATCTCTTTATTTCCTTCTGTAGATGCTGCCTGACTTGTTGAGTGTCTCCAGCATTTTGTGTGCGGCTCGATCGCATAACAGCTAACGCGACACCATTACATCGGAGTTTGGAATTCAATTCCGATAAGCTTGTACTCTTCATGAGTGTGTGGGTTTTCTCCAGTTTCTTCCCACAGTCCAAAGGTGTACCAGTTAGATGGTTAATCAGTCATTGTAAATTGTCCTCTGATTAAGCTAGGGTTAAATTGGTGGGTTACTGGGCTGGAAGATCTTGACCTACGCTGTGTCTCTAAAATAAATAAATCTCCAGCATCCGCAGAATTTTTTGTGCCTCTCACCAACACTCGCTGCCTCTCGTTGTGAAGAGTACACCCATTTAGTTTCATCGAGAATTATACACACTGTCTCACGCTGTAGTGCATACTCTCTCACTCTGCGCTCTCTCCTACTCTTTAATCCCGCTTCATTAAAATTCAGCGACTGCATTAAGTATCACTCCAGGATAATTTATCACATGGCAGTACTACACTTTGCTCACAGATGGAGGAATTTCTAATTAAATTCCCAAAATTACTAGCACAAGAACATAAAATAAAAACAGAAGGTGTGGGAAACACTCAGCAGGTCAGGTTGTATCTGTCTGAAGAGAATGTTTCAGGTCAAGCACCCTTTATCAAAGCCAATTCGAACGAAGTACCTCTGACCTGTAATATTGACTCTGTTTTTCTTCCTTCTGACACAGCCTGACCTGCTGAGTATTTTCAGCATGTTTATTTGTACTTGATATTTCCAGAGCCTGATTTTTTTTCTCATAAGAACATAAATATTCAGAAAAATAGGGAGCTGTTTTGGCTCTTGTACCTCTCTGTCTTTCATTTAAACCATGGCTGATCTAATCTTGTTCTCAGCTCTGCCTGTTCCTACCCCTTCTCAAAACTCTATCCCCCATTGGCCCAAAGATCTATCCAACAACAGAGAGAAAAGTAAGCAAAGAGAAGTACGATTTGCTGAGCTAATCATGGCATTCCCTCTCTGATTTGTTGTGATCATTAGCCAGTGTCAGAGTCATACAGAGTGAAACGGGCTCTTAAGCCCATCATGTCCATGCTGGCCCGTGACTATTCAACTATACCTTCATAAAATGGACTCCAAATCTCAATTCTATCCTTGGGGTCCTTTAAAACAGTAATAGTTTAAAATTATTGAGACAGTTAAAACCCTTGGAAAGAGTTGTTAGCTAACAGATTATATTTGATATTAGTATTGGTTAGAACATAGAACCTAAAACACAACAGCGGAGGGCAGAAACAGGCCCTACAACCTATGATTTTGTGCTGAACCAATTAAATCAGTAATCAAATGGCCAACTAAACTAATCTCTTCATCTACACCTTCATTTTGATCATATTTGTGTGCCTATCTAAACATCGCTTAAAAGTCCCCAAAGTTTCTGTCTCTCCCAGCACCCCAGGCAGAGCGTTCCAGGCACACGCCACTCTCTGAGTAATAAACCAACCCCTCATGTCTCCTTTGAAGGTACCCCTCCCACCTTAAATGCATGCCCTCTGGTACTAGATATCTCAGCCCTGGGAAAAAGATACTCTCTATCTACTCTGTCTCTGATGATGCTGCGGCGCCAGGGTACCAAGCAGGTAGCACGATGCAATTACAGCTCGAGGTGTTCCCGGAGTTTGGAGTACAGTTCTGTAAGGCGTCTCTTCATGTCTCTCTCCAGTTTCTTCCCACAGTCCAAAGATGTACCAGGTAGGTTAATTGGTCATTGAAAATTGTCCTGTGATAAGGTTAGGATTGATCGGGTGTGTCAGGGGATGTTGGGTTGGCGAGGCTTGAAGGGCTGTGAAGACCCAGTACACGCCGTATCGTTAAATAAATAATATGATCTTATAAACCTCTGTCAGATCTCCCTTCAGCCTCTGCCACTCCAGAGTAAACAACCCAAGTTTGTCCAACTTTTCTTATAACACATACAACATGTAATCCAAGCACCATCCTGGTTAACCTCTTCTGCACCCTCTCAAAAGCCCTTCCCACAGTGGGGTGATCAGAACCGTACACACTCCAGGTACAGTCTAGCTAGAGCTTTCTAAAGCTGCAACCCAACTTCCTGCCTCAACTTCTAAAGACAAGCATTCCAAAAGCCTATCAACCTGTGTAACCACTTGCAGGGAGCTATCAACTTGGACCCCAAGATCCCACTGCTCATCAACTCTGTTAAAGATCTTGTCCTTAATAGTAAACTGTCTCTTTAAATTTGACTTACCAAGGTACAGCACTTCATACTTCATACTGCTATCTGCTATCTGCTATCTGCTATTTCTCCGCCCATATCTGCAACTGATCTATATCCCAGTCTTCTGTAATCCACAACTGAACTAATCTTTGTGTCATCTGCAAAACTTTCTAACCTACCCATCTACATTTTCATTCAGGTCGTTTATATACATCACAAGCAGCAGAGGTCCCAGTACAGATCCCTGCAGAACTCCACTAATCACAGACCTCCAGCTGGAATAAGTCCCTTAGACTACTACCTTTTGTCTTCCATGGGCAGGCCAGATCTGAATCCAAATGGCCAATTCACCATGGATCTCATGCATCTTAATCTTCTGAATGAGCCTTCCATGAGGGACCTTGTCAAATACCTTATTAAGATCCATTTAGACAACGTTCATAATTCCACCTTCATCAATCAACCTTGTCAACTCGTCAAAAAACTGTCAACTTGCCCCAGAAAAAGCAATGCTAGCTCTCCCTAATTAGCCATGGTTTTCCAAATGCTCATAAATCCTATCCCTGGGAATTCTTTCCAGTACCTTCCCTACCACTGACGTGAGATTGCGTCTAGATATTGATCAAGGTCCCAGCAATCTCATCTCTTACCTCTCTTAATAACCTTGTGTATGTTCCATCAGCCCCTATGTATTGTCTCTTTACATTTGACCTATCGAGGTGCAGCTCTTCATATTTTACCAGGTTAAACTCCATCTTCCATTTCTCCGTCCATACCTGCAACTGATTTATATTCCGTGGCATTTTTTGCCAGTCTTCTGTCATCTCCAACTCCACCAATCTTGGTAACACCTGCAAATTTACTAGGCCACCCACCTACATTTTCATCCAGGTCTTTTATAGATATCCCAAACAGCAGAGGTCCCGGCACAGATCCTTGTGGAACAACACCAGTCACAGGCCACCAGCTAGAATAAGTCCTTTTGACCTCTACTCTGTCTTCTATGGGAAAACCAGTTCTGAATCCAATCAGCCAATTCATCCTCTGCACCCAGCCAAATTTTACCCCCTTTATCCTTGAGTGGTCCCACCCTCTCCCTAGTTATCCCTTTGCTCCTGATGCATGTAAAGTTGACCTTGGGATGCTCTTTAATCCTACTCGCCAAGGACAATTCATGGGCCCTCCTGGATTTCCTAATTCCCTCCTTGAGTACTTCTCTGGGCCCAAGGGCTCTGTTTAAGTCTGTCTTCCTAAGCTTTACATAACTCACTTTCTCATCACTTCCCTCAGCATCCTTACTGGAACGTACCTGTCCTCTATTCTGTGCAGTTAGTCTTTAAACAACTTCCACGTGTCTGATGTGGACTTGCCTAAAAACAGCCGTTCCCAATTAATTCTTCATAGTTCCTGCCGGCTGCTCTTGTGATTTGTCCTCCTCCGATTCCCGGCCTGGTGCTCTGGCTCCCATCCCCCTCCCAAGCTAGTTTAAACCTTCCCGAGTAGCATTAGTGAAGCTACCATCCCCCCTCCAGTTTCAGTGCCAACCCGTCCCTCCCGGACAGGTCACCACTGCCCTAGAAAAGGTTCTGATTATCCAGGAATCTGACACCTCAGACACTTAGTCACCAGCACTATGATCCTATTCCTGCCCTGGCTAGTATGTGGCACTAGGGGTAAGCCAGGGATTACTCCTTTGGTCCTACTCATTAGCTTTCTTTCTAACTCCCTATACTCTCAGTGCAGGACCTCTTCCCCCTTTCTACCCCATCAATGTGCACCACGACCTCTGACTACTCACCCTCCTTCTTGAGAATATCCTGCAGCCGCTCTGAGATGCCTGGGAGGCAACGCAACATCCTGGCATCTCTTTCGCAGCCACAGAATCTCCTGTCAATTTCCCTGACTCCTACAACTACCGCTCTGCCTGACTTTACCCTTCCCCACTGAGCCTCCGAGCTGGCCGGGCAGCAGCTGCTGACAGCTCACCCCCACCCGCCAGCAGAACTTGTTGCTGAGGGGAATGACAGAGGGGAAGCTGACCACTAACTCCCTCTACTCCTCCCAGTGGTCACCCATCTACTGTCTGAGGCCTGGACCACCTCAGCAGAAGCTCAATCTATCAGGGTTTTCAGCTTCCCAGATGGTCCTGAGTGCTGCTCCAGTTCCTTGACCTCGTCAGTCAGGAGCTGAAACTGGACATCCTTCCTGCAGATGTGGTCATCACCATTAGGTAGCCTGCTTACACAGCTTACAGGAGGAGCAGGCTGACTTAGTCTGAAGTGAGACCGTGTGCTAGGACGTTGTTAAGGTACGTGTTTTCCACGCCTGAGGTGTAATTCCATTCATGTGTCCTATCCCACTGAAACTGCCTCCTGACTTGAAAACCTATTGAAGTTCAAGTGTAATCTGATTGCAAATATCACAACTGTGCTTGAGCATATGGGATGGAATCCAGAAAGTATGATGTTGTGATATTAAAAACCGTACAGCTGCCGCAGGCACCAGACTGGAGTGGGGAATGAGGAAGGGGAAACGTGGAACTTGTTCTTGTGGCAAAGGGAAGCCACAGTTGCAGTTGTTTATCACAACAGTAGCTCAGACCCCTTAGCCACAAAGACATTGCAGTCAGGAAGGTGATCTGCTCTGTCACCAGGTCACATCATCTGTGGATTGATCCCAGGATAGTTGTGAGTGTATGTGGATTCAGCTCGTACATTGAGGAGTAGGAAAGGAAAAGTCAGTCATTACATTGACAACTGCAGTCTCTCAACCACGGCTGAGGACATCTCAAAGCAAAATAAGGAATTCTGTTTATTTTGTCATTTTGTCCCCTCACATCAGGTGCACAGTGAACGCATGACCTACAGAAGGTTATGTTAAGAGCAAAAAGGCAATCGTGGGTGATGCTAGAGAGAAAATCGGATGCACGTTGGCTATCATAGAGTTTGCAGGCCATTACATCCCATAAGGCGAAATCTATCATCATAAATCGCTGTAATGCTTCTCTCGCTGAGGAGTCATATGCCTTGCATGCACGCTCTGGAGCACTCTCCCTGCTGTGTAGGGTGAACCTGTCTCAGAGGACGATGCCAAAACTTCTTTCAAGAGGATGAACCCTGCAAGACCTTGGGCCCTGAAGGAGTACCCGGCAGAGCACTGAGACACTGAGCCAGCCAGGCAAGGACATCGTCAGTCTCTCACTGCTACGGTTAAAGGTCCCCACCTGCTTCAGAGGGGCACCAATCATATTAGTGTCCAAGAAGAGTTATGCCAACATGAGAAACTCTGGGAATCCGAGCAACACACACAAAATGCTGGAGAGACTCAGCAGGCCGGGCAGCTTCGATGGAAAAGAGTACAGTCGATGTTTTGAAGCCGAAACCCTTTGGCAGGACTGGAGGAAAAAAGCTGAGGAATAGATTTATAAGGCGGGGGGAGGGGAGAGAGAAAACAGGTGAAATCTGGAGGAGGAAGGGTGAAGTCAGCAGGTGGGAAGCTGGCTGGTGAAAGAGACAGAGGCCATGGAAGAAAGAAAAAGGGGAGGAGCACCAGAGGGAGGCGATAGGCGGGCAAGGAGATAACATGAGAGAGGGAGAAGGGGATGGAAAATGGTGAAGGCGGGGGGCATTACCAGAAGTTTGAGAAATTGATGTTCATCCCATCAGGTTGGAAGCTACCCAGATGGCATATGAGGTGTTGTTTCTCCAGCCTAAGTGTGGCCTCATCACAACAGTGGGGGGAGGCTATGGATGGACATATCAGGATAGGAAGTGGAATTAAAATGGGTGGTCACTGGGAGATCCTGCTTGCTCTGGCGGAATTGTTCGGTGGATCGGTCTCCCAATCTATGTCGGGTCTCATCGATATACAAGAGGCCACACCGGGAGCACCAGACACAGTAAATGACCCCAGCAGACTCACAGGTTGTCTGGACACACCCCCCACCCTGCTGACTGCTCCTGTGGCTCCTCCCACAGACCCCTGTATAAAGGCGATTGGAGGCACTGCTCCTCCCTCAGTCTCCAGGATGTTGTATGATGGTCTCTTGCTGCTGATAGTGCTCTCTCTTCCAGCTAATAAAAGCCTATTTCTCACCTCACGTCTCCGAGAGTTATTGATGGTGCATCACAGGTGAAGTGTTGCCTCACTCTAAATAATTTCTCCTTTGGCTCCTCCCACTTCCTTCAAACAAAAAGGGTTGCCATGGGCAATTGCAGGGTTCCCAGCTATGCCTGCCTGTTTGTCGGCTACACAGAACAGTCTATGTTCCAAGCTGACACTGGAACCCACACCTTTCCTATGCTACATCAACAACTCACTTGGTGCTGGTTCCTGAACCCGTGCTGAACTCATAGATTTCGTCCACTTTACCTCCAACTTCCATCCTGTCCTCAAATTCACCTAGTCCATTTCCAACATCTCCTTCCCCTTTCTCAATCCATCTCTATATCTCCGGAGACAGCTTATCCGCTGATATAATGGCACAGTAATATAGCTACACTCTGTACCGTGAGGTGTAAGACACCCAAACTGTACTCTTGGTGCTGTGCTTGGGAGAGTGCAGCAGTCCTTTACGAGACTGCCCTTTGCCCCATGCGTGGCCATGGAAAATATGAGTTTATGTTGCTAACACATTGGAGGCACCACAGGGTAAGTGCTTCACAGCTCCAGTGATCTGGGTTTAATCCTGACCTCCAGTCCTGTCTCTGTGGAGATTGCACATTCTCCCTTTGACTGCATGGGTTTCCCCCAGGTGCTGTGGTTTACTCCCACAACCCCAGAGACGTTCTCTTTGGTAAGTTAGTTGCCCTCTTGCAAGAGAAGATGGGATCAACGTAAAAATGTGTTTCATGTTTGATGTGCACTCATTGGATGTAAGGGTCTGTTATGCAACCTTTTCAGGGCACAAATCGAAAACTGGTCCTCCAATGTTATAAATGCTGGCTCTACAGTATTTAAAAACTATAAAAGACACGTGTACATCAAAACATGCGGAGAAATGCTTCATTTGAATCAACGACCAATACATTCGGAGGATAATGCTGAGAGCGGTCTGCAAGTGTTGCCATGCTTCTGGTGTCAATACAGCCAGCCCACAACTTATAACCCTAACCTGTACGTCTTTGGAACGTGGGAGGAATCCAGAAGATCCAGAGGATCTCACAGGGTCAAGGGGAGAATGTACAAACTCCTTATAGACAGCGATGGGAATCGAACCGCTATCAGTGATTGCCTAACCCGGGTCACAGGCGCAGTGACAGCGTTCTGATAGCCACTGCACTACCGTGCTGCATTTATGAGATCACACATTGGGACCTCTCAGCACTGACAAATTTGATGTTTTGTCAGTACTTTAAGATCCCAATGTGTGAAAAGCTCAATAGAACTTTGGAGTATTGCATTCTGTTCTGGTCACCTTGTTATAGGGAGGCTGTGAAAACCCTCGAGAGGGTGCAGGGGAGAGTTACCAGAATGCAGCCTAGTTTAGAAAGTATGTCTTAGAAGAAAAGTATGAGTGAGCTAGGGCTTTTATCTTTGGAGTGATGGAGGGCAACGGGCGATTTGATAGAGGTGTATAAGATGATAAGAGTTGTAGATAGAATGGAGAGCCAGCACCTTTCTCCCAGCATGGAAATGGCTAATATGAGAGCATGTCATTTTAAGGTGATTGGAGGAAAGTATAAGGGTAATGTCAGAAATAGATCTTTTGTCCACATGCACTGCCAGAGATGAATACATTAGGGACATTTAAGAGACTTTTAGATAGGCACATAGATAAAAGAAAAATGGGGGCTATGTGGGAGGAAAGGGTTTGATAGATCTTGGAGTAGTTTAAAGAGTCAGTATAATATTGTGGGCTGAAGGGCCTGTGCTGTGCTATACTGCTCTTTGTTGAATATTCGATGTTCTGTGTTCTAAATGTAAAACTTTGTTCCAACTTGAAATAGGTAAAATATTTTACAGTATTTCTTGGGTGTACAGGTCCTCCCCAGGCTAGGACAGGATTCTGTTCTTGTGAACTGTTTGCAACCTGAACAGTTCCCAAGTTAGATAGGTGGCAGCAAATCAAGTTCACACCCAGCAAGAGAGGCCTGCAGCCTCACAGCAGCCAGCAAATCCATTCCTGCCTATCCTACCATTCTCTCAGACTCTCATTCATGTACAGGGTGTCTCTCATTCATGTACAAAGTGTCTCTCATTCATAAGTACAGGGTGCCCATAGAGGGAACATGCATCTTCAATCTAAAGCCACATTCAGGTAAAATTAGGGTTACAGAATGAGGGATGGCATGGGGAACTCCAAAACTTTGAAGTTACAGCTGAATGTGTTTCTGTCAAACAGAAAAGAGTAGGAAACAGACAAGAGTTAATGACAGTGGTGATTCAATTACAAACTACGACTTATGTAACTTTAGAATTACCTTTTAAATTTTCAGATTTGTAGAGATTCCATTTGATTTGTTTTTGACGCTGTTGTCATGTGAATATAGTGCTTGTTGTGCTTCCTCCAAGCCATCACAATATTTAAAGTCAGATGTTAACCTCATTGCTTTGAGTGAATTAGCCTTTCGGCCAGGAAACAAACTGCATTTCAGGCTCTCTATGCTGGCAGTCCTCAGCAGTCCTGGGAAGCACTGCATTCAATTATGGAACTGATACAAATTCCCGTTGTAACTCATTCACCAACAGCCGGGCCATGAATTAAAAACTTACTGCACTAAAGCCGATTCTTTAAAATATTTCAGATGTTGTGTCGCAACTGAAATCAGTTTCGTTCCATAAAGATTGTTTTTCTGTCTCTCTCTCTCTCTACCTGACTTTTTGAAGAACTGAAAGTGACTGATAGAGAAGGATGGGTTTGGTCCTCGGGTTGGAGAAAGGCCAATCTGATGGCATCACAAAGGATCTGGTCAGTGCACATCGGGACAGGCCGTTTTTTTGGCAAAAGTGTACTTGGTAAGTGGAATTTTTGGAGTAGAAAGCTTGTACAGGCCTGTCAGCATAAAAGGCAAGGATAACAGGTTTAGGTAAAGTTAGCTTTTGAAAGATATTGAGGTCTTGGTTAAGTATAAAAAGGTGGTGCATAGTAGCTATAGGCAGGTAGGAACAAATGATGTGTTTATGGAGTATAAGAATGCAAGAGAACACTTAAGGAAGTAATCAGAAGGGGTAAAAGAAGGAATGAGGTTGCCCTCGCAAACAGGGAGAAGTCAAGTCACTTTTTATTGTCATTTCGACCATAACTGCTGGTACAGTACACAGTAAAAACGAGACAACGTTTTTCAGGACCATGGTGTTACATGAAACAATAAAAAAGCTACACTGAACTACATAAAAACAACACAAAAAAAAACTGGACTACAGACCTACCCAGGACTGCATAAAGTGCACAAAACAGTGCAGGCAATACAATAAATAATAAACAAGACAATAGGCACAGTAGAGGGCAGTAAGTTAGTGTCAGTCCAGACTCTGGGTATCGAGTCTGATGGTTTGGGGGAAGAAACTGTTACACAGTCTGGTCGTGGGAGCCCGAATGCTTCGGTGCCTTTTCCCAGATGGCAGGAGGGAGAAGAGTTTGTATGAGGGGTGTGTGGGGTCCTTCATAAAGCTGTTTGTCTTGCAGGTGCAGCATGTAGTGTAAATGTCCGTGATGGTGGGAAGAGAGACCCCGATGATCTTCTCAGCTGACCTCATTATCCACTGCAGGGTCTCGCAATCCGAGATGGTGCAATTTCCGAACCAGGCAGTGATGCATTTGCTCAGGATGCTCTCAATACAACCCCTGTAGAATGTGATGAGGATGGGGGGTGGGAGATGGACTTTCCTCAGCCTTCGCAGAAAGTAGAGACACTGCTGGGCTCTCTTTGCTATGGAGCTGGTGTTGAGGGACCAGGTGAGATTCTCCACCAGGTGAACACCAATAAATTTGGTGCTCTTAACGATCTCTACTGAGGAGCTGTCGAATTTCAATGGGGAGTGGGTGCTCCGTACCCTCCTGAAGTCAACAACCATCTCATTTGTTTAGTTGACATTCAGAGACAGGTTGTGGCTCTACACCAGTCCATTAACCGCTTGCACCTCCTCTCTGTAAGCTGACTCATGGTTCTTGCTGATGAGACCCACCACAGTGGAGCCATTGGTGAACTTGATGATGTGGTTCGAGCTGTGTGTTGCAGCACAGCACGGAGAATCCTAAGGGATCCAGCAGATACAAGAGCAAAAGGATAGCATGGGACAAAATTGGTCCTCTGGAAGATCAGAATGGTAACCTATGCAGATGCAGTGTGTAGTGTAAATGTCCGTAATGGTAGGAAGAGAGACCCCAATGATCTTCTCAGGTGACCTCACTATTCTATGCATGGAGTCAAAAGTGACGAGGGAGATTTTAAATAGACTTTTTGTATCTGCATTTACTCAGGAGATGGGCACAGAGTCTTTCGATGTGAGGCAAAGCAGCAGCCAATACAGATTACAGAGGATGAGGTGTTTACTGTCCTGAGGTAAGTCATGGTGGACAACTCCCCAGGGCCTGACAAGGTGTTCCCTTGGACCTTGTGGGAGACAAGGGCAGAAAATGCTGTAGCAGAGATATTCAAATCATCCTTAGCGACAGGTTAGATAGTGGAGGATTGAAGGATCGCTGATGTGTTCTGCTTAATGCCTTCTATGATCGTTTTGAAAGGGCAAAGAGAGCTACAGCTATGAGGATCCCTGTAGTACTCGGTGACCCTGTCATCTCTGTTTTGGAGGCTGTTGTTCAAGAGGGTGAACCCTTGCAAAGTGACAGGTCCCGAAGGTCCCTGATGAGGCTCGGAAAACCTGTGCCAACCAACTGGTGGGGGTGTCAAAGACATTTCCAATCTCTCATTGCTACGATCAGAAGTTCCCACCTGCTTCAAAAGGGCAACGATCATACCAGTGCCCAAGAAGAGCAGGGTGAGCTGCCTTAAAACTATTGTCCAGTAGTGCTTACATCTACAGTGGTGAAGTGCTTTGAGAGGTTGGTTATGGCTAGAATTAATTCCTACCTCAGCAAGGGTCTGGACCACTGCAATTTGCCTGTTGCAACAATAGGTCTATAGCAGAAACAATCTCAGTGGTTCTTCACACAGCCTTGGATCAGCTGGACAATGCTGGACCTATGTCAGGATGCTGTTTATTAACTACTGCTCAGTATTTAACACCATCATTCCTACAGTCCTGATCGAAAAGCACCAGAACCCGATCTCTGTATCTCCCTCTATAACTTGTTCCTTGACTTCCTAACCAGAAGTCCGGAATCTATGTAAATTGGTTATAACATCTCCTCCTTGCTGATGATCAACACTGGTGCACCTCAGGGGTGTGCGCTTAGCCCACTGCTCTACTCTCTCTACACCAATAATTTACTGATGATACAACCATAGTTGGCAGAATCTCAAAAGGTGACAAGAGGGCGTACAAGAACGAGATATATCAGCTAGTGGAATGGTGTTACAACAACAGCCTGGCACTCAACGTCAGTGAGACCAAAGATCTGATTATGGACTTCAGGAAGGGTAGGTTGAAGGAACACATACCAATCCCTATAGGGGGATCAGAAATGGAGAGAGTGAGCAATTTCAGGTTCCTGGGTGTCAAGATCTGAAGATCTAACCTGGTCCCAATATGCTGAAGCAGCTTTTAAGAAGGCAAAGCAGTGGCTATATTTCATTAGGAGTTTGAGGAGATTTGGTATGTTACCAAAAACACTCAGGAACTTCTATTGATGTACTGTGGAGAGCATTCTGACAGACTGCATCACTGTCTGGCATGGGCTACCACTTAGGATAGAACTAATTACCCCCATCATGGACACCAGCCTCTGTAGTATCCAGGACATCTTCCAAGAAGTGAAGCCTCAAAGAGGTGGTGTCCATCATTAAGGAACCCCCATTTCTCAGGAGATGCCTCTCATCACTGTTACCATCAGGTAGGAGGTACAGAAGCCTGAAGGCACACACTCAGTGATTCAGGAACAGCTTCTTCGCCTCGGCCAACCTATTTCTGAATAGACATTAAACCCATGAACACCACTTCACTACTTTATTATTTCCCATTTTTGCACCACTTATGTAATTTAACTATTTAATATTTATACTGCATGTGTGCACTTTCTGTAATTCACAGTATTTTTCTCTCTATTATCTTGTAGTTCACTGTACTGCTGCCAAGAAGTTGACAAATTTCACGACATATGCCGGTGATATTAAACCTGATTCTGTTAAAGAAAGGATCTAAGAATAAACCAGGAATTTATAGGCCAGTGAACCTGACATCAGTACTGGGAAAATTATTGGAAGTTATTCTAAGAGATTGGATATATGAGTATTTCGATAGACAGGGATTGATTAGGGATAATCAGTATGGCTTTGTGCATGGTAGGTCATGTCCAACCAATTTTATAGAGTTTTTCAAGGATGTTACCAGGAAAGTTGATGAAAGCAAGGCAGTGGATGTTATCTACATGGACTTCAGCAAGGAATTTGACAAGGTTCCGCATGGAAGGCTGGTCAAGAAGGTTCAGCTGGTTTGCATTCAAGATAAGGTAGTAAATTGGATTAGACATTGGCTTTGCAGGAGAAGCCACAGAGTGGTAGTAGATAGTTGCCTCTCTGACTGGAGGCCTGTGACTAGGGATGTACCGCAGAGATTGGTGCTGGGTCCATTGGTGTTTGCCATCTTTATCAATGAACTGGATGATAATGTAATTAATTGGATCAGCAAATTTATGAATGACACCAAGATTGAGGGTGTAGTGGACAGTAAGGAAGACTATTAAAGCTTGTGGTGGGATCCGGACCAACCGGAAAAATGGGTTGAGAAATGGCAGATGGAACTTAATGCAGACGAGTGTGAGGTGTTACACTTTAGGAGGGCCATCCAGGGTAGGTCATACCTACCTGAGGTAGGACACTGAGGAGTGTGGTAGAACAGAGGGATCTGGGAATACAGGACCATCATTCATTGAAAGTGGTGTTACAGGTAGACAGGGTTGTAAAAAAAAAGCTCTTGGCACATTGGCCTTCATAGATCAAGGTATTGAGTGCAGGAGATGGGACGTTATGTTGAAGTTGAATACAATATTGGTGAGGTCTAATTTAGAGTATAGTATACAGTTTTGGTCACCTACCTACAGGAAAGATGAAAAAGTACAGAGAAAATTTACAAGGGTGGTTGCCAGGACCGGAGGACCTGAATTATAGGGGGAAGACTGAACAGGTTGGAACTTTATTCCCTAGAACATAGAAGATGGAGGGGAGATTCAATAGACAGATACAAAATTATGAGGGGTATAGACAGGGTAAATGCAGGCAGGCTTTTTCCACTGAGGTTGGTGAGACTACAACTGAAGGTCATAAGTTAAGAGTGAAAGGTGAAATGTTTAAGGGGGACATGAGGGGAAAGTTCTTCATTCAGAGAGTGGTGAGAATGTGGAATGAGCTTAAGTACCTGTAATTGAAGTAACAGTGAAACGACCAGATGATCTGCATGCAGTGATTCACCCAGCTGAGCTCCCAGCTCCGTACAGTACCTGTGCAATGAACGTTTGTCTCTCAATCATTGACACAGTTTCTGGATTTTCGGGAAATAACGAGGATTTAAATCAGTAGATGGAAACCACTTTCAAGTGCTCCAGTATTGCAGACCATTCTGCAAGTGTTTGCAGTAACACACTTCATCCAGGAAGTGAAAGCACATTCTGAAACAGAGCCATGGTGGGAGAGAAGGACAGACATACTTTATTGATCCCGAGGGAAATTGGGTTTCATTACAGCTGCACCAACCAAGAATAGTGAAGAAATATAGCAATATAAAACCATAAATAATTGAATAATAATAAGTTAATCATGCCAATTGGAAATAAGTCCAGGACCAGCCTATTGGCTCAGGGTGTCAGGGTGTCTGAGTAAGAGGAAGGTGGACAAATTAATGTCAAGAGGTGTTGCAGAAGAGAATACAGGAAGGAGTGAAACAATTGACAGTAATAACTACAGCTGAGCCAGTGGTATTTCATGGTGATACAGAAACCAGACCCAGTGATTTGTGGATAAGCTCATCACTGAATTCCTGGACTTTGACCTTGGTGTCCCCATTGATAAGGTTTTTGATTCTGCATGGTAGGCTGCTGTGGAAAATTAGATCATATGGGATCCAAAGAGAGCCGACAAGGTCAAAGCGAATTTATTATCAAAGTATGCATATATCATTAAATACTACCCTGAAATTCATTGATAGGAAAATAAATAAATTCAATAGACTTTATGATAACCTGTACATAAACAAAAACTGACAATCAACCAATGTGCTGAAGAAGACAAATTGTGCAAATAAAAATAAGTACTGAGAACATGAGTTGTGGAGTCCTTGAAAGTGAGTCTTTGGGTTGTGGAGTCAGTTCAGATTTGAGGTGAGTGAAGCTATCCACGCTGGTTCAGGAGCCTGATGGTTGAAGGGTAATAGCTGTTACTGAACTTGGTGGTGTGGGACCTAAGGTTCCTGTATCTCCTACCCCATTGTAGAGGTGAGAAGAGAGCATAGCCTGGATGGTGGGGGTTCTTGATGTTAGGTGCTGCTTTCTAAAGGCAGCGCTCCTTGTAAGTATGCACAATGGTGGGGAGAGCTTTACCTTTGATGGACTGGGCTGTATCCATCACTTTCTGTAGGCTTTTCCATTCTTGGTTATTTGTGTTTCCAGACCAGGCTGTCATGTAATCAGCCAGGGTACTCTCCCCTGGGTACCTATAGAAGCTTGTCAAAGTTTTAGATAACATGCTGAATTTATGCACAATTCTAAAAGTGGGGGCACTGTTGTGTATCCTTTGTGATGGCACTTAATGTGTTGGACACATGACAGTTCCTCTGATGTGATAATGTCAAAGAATTTCAAGTTACTGACCACTTCCACCTCCGATCCCCTGATGAAAACTGGCTCATCGACCTCTGGCTTCTTACTCCTGAAGTCAATAATCAGATCTTTGGCTTTGCTGAAATTGAGAGAGAGGCTGTTGTGGCACCTTCAACCAGATTTTCCATCTCCCTCCTATATGCCAATTCATTATCATCTTTGATTCGGCTAACAACAGTAGTGTCATCAGCAAACTTACATATGGCATTGGAGCTGTACTTGGGCACACAGTCACCAGTATAAAGTGAGGAGAGCAGAGAACATTGTGGTACCCATAGGATACACAGTTGGTAGGAAGCAAGGGTGGTGGTGGAAGCTTGATTTTTTGTGATGACTGGTGTTTCTTGGAGATGGGTGCTAAGCCCATTGCTGTTCGTTACCTATCTCAGGTACAAGGTATAGAGTAATGCAACACAACACAGCTGCAGGTCCCTCACCCCGTGCTGACCACATTGTGCAACTTGCTGCAGATGGCCCATGTCCATCCAGGCCCCTCACCTATCATCCACCCATCCAAGTGCTTCGTAAGTGATACTATTGGGCTTGCCTCAACCACTTCTTCTGGCAACTCATTCCATCTACCCACTGTCCTCTGTGTGAAGAAGTTGTTCTTCGGGTCTGTTGAAATCTTTCCCCTCTCATCCTTATTCTATGTCACCTAGTTTTGATCTCCTGTACCCTGGGGAAAAGACTGTTACCACCTACCTATACTCCTCAGAATGTTAAACACTTTTCCGTCCCTCATTCTCATATAGTCCAAGGAATAAAGACGTAAACTGGCCAACCTGTCCCTACCTACAACTCAGGTCCTTCAGTCGTGGCAACATCCTCATGAATCTTCTCTGCACACTTTCCAGTTAACCACATCTTTCCTGTAACAGGGTGACCAAAACACTTTGCTGAACTCCACCTGTGACCTGAACAATGCCTTATACAGCTGCAATATGAAGTCCCAGCTCATATATTCAGTGCCTGACTGATGAGGCCAATGTGCCAAATGCCCTTTTCACCGCACTGTCTACCTGTGGCACTGCTTTCAGCAAACTATCTACTTGTATTCCTAAATCCCTCTGCTCCATTAAACTCTCTGATGCCCTCTGATTTGACCTCCCAAAATACATCACCTCACACTCATCCAGTTGCCACTCCTTCACCCATGTCCCCAACTGATCAATATCCTCCTATAATCTTCAACGACCTTCACAACTAATCCCTGAGCCAATTTTGAAACCATCATACTAGCTCTCCCTGGATTCCATGGGGCCCCGACCTGCCGCGGGCCACGGGCCATGGGCACCCCAGTAATGTAACAGTTAGCGGAAAGCTTCTACAATTCAGAGCGTTTGAGTTTGAAGTTCAATTTTGCTGTCCTCTGTAAGGAGTCTGGATGTCCTCCCTGTGGAATGCGAGGTTTTTCTCCAGGTGCTCCAGATTCCTCCCACATCCAAAGATGAATCAGTTGGCAGGCTAATTGGTCATTGTAAATTGCCCCGTGATTCGGTCAGGGTTAAATCGGGGGTTGACAGGGGTTGCCGGGCAGTGCATCTTGTAGAACCAGAAGGGTCTGTTCCGCACTATATCTCTAAATAAAATAATTAAATGTGAGACCTTGTCGAAGGCCTTGCTAAAGACAAATAGACAACCTACATTGCCCTACCTCATCTACCTTGTTGGTTACCTCTCCAAAGAGCTCAAAAAGATACGTGGAACATGATTTCCCATGCCCACGAAATACGCGGTGACATTGTCAGTGAGGATATTTATCAGGATTCACAGATGGATCTTGATCAACTCAGGGAGTGGGCTGTGGAATGGCACACGGAGTTACTTTGGATTAGTACGAGGTGATGCATTTTGGGACGGTAAGTGAGGATTGGACTTCCACGGTGAACCTTAGGGCCCCGGGGAGCTGTAGAACAGAGGCACCTAAGAGCAGAAGTTCAAAGTAAAATTTATTGACAGTGTACATACATACAACCCTGAGATTCTTTTCCCTCAGGGCGTACTTAGCAAATCTATAGAATGGTAACTGTAAATGGGATCTATGAATGACAAACTGTGCAAATGCAGCTATAAATAATGAGCATGAAGTAACAAGATAAAAGAGTCCTTAAAGTGAGACTGACACTTGAAATAGAAATAGAATCAGTGTAATTGTCCCCTTTTGTTCAAGAGCCTGATGGTTGAGTGGTAGTATCTGATCTTAAGACTGGTGGTGAGAGTCCTGAGGCACCTTGTACCTGATGGCAGCAGTGAGAAAAGAGCAGGGCCTGGGTAGTGAGGATCTTTGATGATGGATGCTGCTTTTCTACAGCAACGTTTCATGTAGATGTGTTCAATGTTTGGGAGGGCTTTACCCCTGATGTACTGGGCCAGATCCACTATCTTTTGTAGGTTTTTCCGCTCAAAGGCATTTGTGTTCCCATACCAGGCCTTAATGCAGCCAGTCAGCACATTTTCCACCACACATCTATAGGAGTTTGCCAAGTACATGATTCCCTGATGTAATATAAAAGATGGGGTAGTGAAGAAGGCTTTTGGCATATTGGTCTTCATCAGACAAGGCACCAAGTACAGAAGTTAGGATGCTTTGTTGTAGTTGTACAAGATGTTAGTGGGGCCACATCTGGAATACTGTGTCCAGTTTTGGTCACCCACCTACAGGCGAGCTGTTATTAATCTTGAAAGAGTGAAGAAGTGATTTACGATGACTAGAGGGACTGGGTTATAGAGAGAGTTTGAACAGGTTAAGACTGTATTCATTGGAAAGTAGGAGAATGAGTGGTGACCTTATAGAGGTGTATAAAATCAGGAGAGGCATAGACAGCGTGACTGCACAGAGTCTTGTTGCCCAGGTTTGGAAATTAATGACCAGAGGTTTAGGTTAAACAGGAACTTCTTCACCCAGGCTGGGGAATTTTCATTATATGAAATGTGCTGCCAGAGGAAATGATTAATGAAAGCACATTAACAGTTGAAAGGTATTTGGGCATGTACATAGATAGAAAAGGTTCATTGGGATATTGACCAAAGGGAGACAGATGGGATTAACTTACGTATGAATCTTGTTTTTGGTCAGTCTGCCCCAGTTGGGTCAATGCGCCTGTTTCTGTGCTATGTAACTCCGCAACTCTATGACTCCAGTGACTGGCAGACATGAGTCAGTTAGAATTCATCATATCATTTCATTCACCCTGACTTCAAAAGACCTCCTCCCCAGAGCTAGATTCTCATTCCCGTGATCTGCTCCCTGTATCCCCATGGCAGTGTGCAGAAACACAAAATCAGCTCAATCCTGAGGCTTGCTGATGACTCCACAGTAATCGGTCACAATGACGAGAGTGAGTATAGGAAGGATGTGGGGTCGGAACAACAAGCCAGACGTGCTAAGAGAGGTGGTTGCAGATCTAAGGAAGCAGGGTGATGAACACAACTCTGTCCTTGTCAGTGGGGTTGCAGTAAAGATGGTTCCCAGGCATCCATCTCACCAACAACCTCTCCAGTTCCCACTGTTCTGCCATGGTGATCAAGATAGCACATCAGCGTATGTGCTCCCTTAGGCATCTGAGAAAACTTGTCTTGTCAATGGGGGATTTAAAGATGAGTTTTATTTGTCATATGTGCATCAAAACATACAGTGAACATACATTTTGCATCAGATCAGATTGTGTCAGGGCAGTCTGCAAGTGTCGGAAAGCTTCCGGCACTAACATAGCATGCCCACAACTTACTAAACCAAACCCTAACTGTAGGTCTTCTGGAATGTGGGAGGAAACTAGAGCACTGAGAAGAAATCTCCACAGTTACAGGGAGAACATTCAGACAACGATGCCCCAGTAATCACTAGCACTGTAAAGCCATCGTGCTAGCCACTATGCTACCACTCTCAAACTTCTACAGGAAACACCCTGATGGATTGCATCCCAGCCTAGTGCGACAACAGTGCTGCTCTAATCTGACAGAACCTGCAGAGTGGTAAATACTACCCAGTCCATTACAGAATTGTCACTCCTTCCTATCCCGTCTCTCTTCACAGTGCATTGCATCAGAGAGGCTAACAGAATTGTCCAGCATGCCTGCCTCACTGGCCATTCCATTTTCTCTCTTCTCCCTTCTGAGAGAAGGTACAGGAGCCTGAAAGCTTGGATAACCAGACTAACGAACGTGGTACTGCCACGTTCATGGACTCGCTCGGTTAATCTGTTACTACGACTTCCGCGTTTCTTTCTGCACTACCTCAGATGATGCCTGTCACAACATTCTGGTGTTTTAATGCTCATTGTTGTAATTATTATTACCACAGGTGATGTTTACTCTGTGAGTTTCACATGAGCAAGGAAACTTATTGAACCTTGATGTATAGGACAATAAACTAACCGGATCTGATTTGACAAAGAGAGAAACCCCAAGTGCAGATGAAACGGTGAGACAGGTTGATGCAGTGAGATACTGGCTAAATCAGAGGGCATCTGCTTTTCTTGCAAGTATGTGACCTGTGGTTCATCATCTGGACCTGCAAAAGAGGAATTTGCCTCATGATGCACTGAAGATTAGCAGCCTTATTGGACCGCTCACCTTCAGTAAAGGGAAAAAAATGCTGTCTTCAAAGCCCAAAGCACAAAGTTCAAGGTAAATTGATTATCAAATTACATATACTGTATGTCACCAAATACAACCATGAGATCCACTTTCCTGTCACTGAAAAATAAAGAAGTTCAGTCGAATTTATGAAAACCTATACAAAGCAAAGACTGACAAAACACCAGTGTGTAAAGGAAGAAATCATTCAAATACTAAAAAAGTAAATCGAAGTTACAGGGTTGTAGAGTCCTTGAAAGTTAGTCTACAGTAGATGCTGTTCAGGAGCCTGATGGTGGTAGAATAATAGGTCACTAAACAAACTGTTATCCATGATGGACAATCTGGCACATCCTCTCCATGACCGACTGAATGAACAGCTGAGCACCCTTTCGAACAGACCCATTCAGCTCCGCTGTCACAAGGTCCGTTACAGAAAATCTGTCCGACCAAATCAAGAAGTATATACAATAGTTCATCTCTGTGCAAACATCATAGTGCAATGATCTCTGTTTTATTATTTCATACATTATTATTGCACATTGGCAAATTATTATTGTATAAATTATTATTCTGTACTAATGCTGAGAAGTGTGAGGTTCTACATTTTGGCAGGAATAATCCAAATAGAACATACAGGGTAAATGGTAGGGCATTGAGGAATGCAGTGGAACAGAGAGATCTAGGAATAACAGTGCATAGTTCCCTGAAGGTGGAGTCTCATGTAGATAGGGTGGTGAAGAAGGCTTTTGGAATGCTGGCCTTTATAAATCAGAGCATTGAGTACAGAAGTTGGGATGTAATGTTGAAATTGTACAAGGCATTGGTAAGGCCAAATTTAGAATATTGTGTACAGTTCTGGTCACCAAATTATAGGAAAGATATCAATAAATTAGAGAGAGTGCAGAGACGATTTACTAGGATGTTACCTGGGTTTCAGCACTTAAGTTACAGAGAAAGGTTGAACAAGTTAGGTCTCTATTCATTGGAGCGTAGAAGGTTGAGGGGGGATTTGATTGAGGTATTTAAAATTTTGAGAGGGATAGATGGAGTTGACGTGAATAGGCTGTTTCCGTTGAGAGTAGGGGAGATTCAAACGAGAGGACATGATTTGAGAGTTTGGGGGCAAAAGTTTAAGGGAAACACGAGGGGGTATTTCTTTACTCAGAGAGTGATAGCTGTGTGGAATGAGCTTCCTGTAGAAGTAGTAGAGGCCAGTTCAGTTGTGTCATTTAAGGTAAAATTGGATAGGTATATGGACAGGAAAGGAGTGGAGGGTTATGGGCTGAGTACGGGTAGGTGGGACTAGGTGAGATTAAGAGTTTGGCACGGACTAGGAGGGCCGAGATGGCCTGTTTCCGTGCTGTGATTGTTATATGGTTATATGGTTATAATTATTAGTTAAGTCTGCACCCTTGTAAGTGTGTTTTTAAATGTTGCTGCTGTAACAAAATAATTTTCCACTCAGGATCAATGAGGTATTTATTATTAATATCTGCTTCTGTACCTGGTGGTGTGGGACCTAAGGCTCCTGTACCTCCTGCCCAATGGTAGCAGTGAGAAGATAGGTGCCTGGATGATGGGGGTCCATAACGATCGATGCTGCTTTCTTCTGGCTCTGTTCCTTGAAAGTGTGCACAATAACGGGGAGGGCTTTGCCTGAGAGGGACTGGGCTGTAGCCATCATATTTGTAGCCTTTTCCGTTCTTGGGCATTGGTTTTTCCATGCCAGGCTATGATGCAACCAATCAAAATACTCTTCTTTGTGCACCATTAGAAGTTTATCAAAGTTTTGGATGACGTGTTGGGTCAATGGAAACCTCTCAGAAAGTAGAGGTGCTGTCATGCCTTCTCTGTGGTCGCCTTCTTGTGCTGGATAACTGTGTTTGCATGGGGGAAGGCTTTTCCATGCCCTGACCTCAGCTGAAGTCGTAGTGACAAAGGCCCTTCCAGACGGGGTCTGCTGAGCTATGTGAAATTGGGTCATTTTGCAGAACAGGTGATGGCAAACAATTGGAAACTGAGGGGGAATGGTACGTGAGTCATAATCTACAGTTGTCAGGAACCTTCAAGATCATAATAGGAGCAGAAAGAACCAAGGAAAGCTTTAGATGAACAACAGAAGAGAGAGAGAAAACCTGGCACTGGTGCTAATAAATATCTGGGTTAACACCACCCAAACAACAGAATATTGAGTCCACAAGTTATTACAGGCAGAATCATGAACACTCTTATGGGCACTTTGGCTAAGGGGCAGGAGAAGGAGGCAGCTCAGGGTGGTTAGGTACAGGAAATAAAGACACATTTGGAGAACTTTTATAAATAAATGGCAGTAATTATTGGTAGAAAATTAGAAAACAAAAAATTGGGTTTAGAGCCAAATAAAGCACAAGAGTGGGACACACAAGTAGTGAAAGGAACAAGAAAGTATCTGGGGGCCACTGTCTGGTCTTTGTAAGATGGAGTTCAGTCTGGAACCTGGCAGTGCTGCTGAACTTGACTACAGGTTTGATGACTAAATTGGGAATTCTGTGAAGGATGTTAGAGCTGTGCATTTGGATGTGATGCATTTGGCATGGGTGAGGGGAGTGGAGAAGTTAAAGTAGTTGGGGGTCACAATGACAATTAGAAATGAAAAGGTCAAGAGAGGGTCAAGAACCTGAAGGGGGTGTCCAAGAAGGATGTACAAAGGGGATCTGAGAGCTGCCTTTTCACTCAGTCCACCAAACCACGATGGCACTGCCCTTGTCTACACAAGAATGGGACTCTGCAGACACATGATGGTGAATGATTGTGCACAGGTGGAAGTGTTGGAACAAGTGTGCAAGAGTCTCTACAATTTTGTGATAAAATTTAATCCAATCATTTAAACTGCACAACATCTCAAATAGATAAATTGATTCAACATTGAACTGGTGAGATTGTAAAACTCTCATGAAAAGCCAAAGACATTCTTCTATTTTCTGAGAAGAATGTGTAGATCTGACATTTCACCAAAATTTGAAAAACTCCTGTAAATGTACAGTGGAGAGTATCCTAACTGGTTGCATCACTAACTGGTGTCGGTGCCCTGGAATGGAAGACTACAGAAAGTGATGGATACAGTCCAGTCCACCATAGGCAAAAGCCTCCCAACATTGAGTACACTTCCATGGGTTGCCACTTCAAGAAAGCAACTTCCATCATCAAAGACTCCTACTATCCAGAAAATGCCCTCTTCACACTACTACTCAATACGGAAACCTTAAGTGCCACATATCCAGATTCAGGAACAACTCTTATCCTACAACCATCAGGCTCCTGAAGCTGTATGGAGAACTTCGATGACCATGACCCAAAATGATTCTATGACCTACAGACTCAATTTCAAAGCTTCTACAACTCATGCTATTGGTACTATTTTTAGAATTTGCAGAGTTTGTCTTACTTTGCACATTTATTATTTATCAGTCTTTGTTTATGGATAGTTTTTTGGAAATCCTGTTGTATTTTTTGTTGTAGATGCCTGAAAAATATGAATCTCAAGGTAGCATATAGTAACACGTATGTACTTTGGTAATAAATTGACTTTGAACTTTGAGAGAGTGGGAAAGGGACTGCCATAAATAGAGTGAAACAGTAGATCAGAGACAAGCAGGATTTTCCTAAGATATTGCCATCACCGGTATCAGTCGTGGACCCTCAAGGAACAGGCAGACAAATGCATTTCCATGTATTGTAGACAAATAGTTAATTTAAACACAGAGATCTGTGAATTTCCTGATGTAGTCTGGTGGGTAAATGCTCTTGTGAAGAAAAGCGCAAGCATAGTTTGGAACAAATGGAGGCAATCTCAAATGTTATTTTCCACAGCACATTTTATTGGAAAGTAAGAAATTATATTACTTGAGTTTTTGATATACTCATTCTAGGATTTTGATATTGTTTTGGGAAAGCTTATTCAAGTATATTTGCAGAATTTGCTTACAAAATACAAATCAGTTCTGGTGCTCCCCTCCCCGTTCTTTCTCCTGAGGCCTCCCGTCCCATGATCCTTTCCTTTCTCCAGCTCTGTATTCCTTTCACCAATCACCTTTCCAGCTCTTAGCTTCACCCCACCCCCTCCAGTCTTCTCCTATCATTTTGCATTTTCCCCCTCCCCCTCCTACTTTCAAATCTCTTACTATCTTTCCTTTTGGTTAGTCCTGACGAAGGGTCTCGGCCCGAAACTTCGACAGAGCTTCTCCCTATAGATGCTGCCTGGCCTGCTGTGTTCCACCAGCATTTTGTGTGTGTTGCTTGAATTTCCAGCATCTGCAGATTTCCTCGTGTCAGTCCTTTTACAGTATGGGAGTCCCAGTCAATATGGGGAAAGTTAAAGTCCCCCACCACAACCTTATGTTTCTTGCAAGAGTCCATGATTTCTTTGCAATTATATGCCTTAAATCCCTCTGACTATAGGGTGGTCAAGCCTTTCTTACTACTCAGTTCCACCCACTTGGTCCTGGTAAACAAACTCTCCAGTCTGTCCTGAATGAGCACTGCTCTGACATTTTCCCTGACTACCTCTCCCTCTTTACTCCCTCCTGCTCTATCACATCTAAAACAGCAGGACACTGGAACATTGATCTGCCAGTGCTGCCCTCCTGCAACCAAGTCTGATTAAATCTACAATGTTATAATTCCTCATGCTGATCCATGCTCTAAGCTCATTCATCTTTCCCTCAATACTCCTTGCATTGAACGTTATGCAGTTTAGAACAGAATAGTACAGCACAGTACAGGTCCTTCAGCCCACAATGTTGTGCCAGCCCTTAAACCCTGCCTCCCTTATAACCCCCCCCCCCCACCTTAAATTCCTCCATATACCTGTCTAGTAGTCTCTTAAATTTCACCAGTGTATCCACCTCCACCAGTGACTCAGGCAGTGCATTCCACGCACCAACCACTAAGTGAAAAACCTTCCTCTTATATCCCCCTTGAACTTCCCGCCCCTTACCTTAAAGCCGCATCCTCTTGTACTGAGCAGTGGTGCCCTGGGGAAGAGGCACTGGCTGCCCATTCTGTCTATTCCTCTTAATATCTTGTACACCTCTATCATGTCTCCTCTCATCCTTCTCTCCAAAGAGTAAAGCCCTAGCTCCCTTAATCTCTGATCATAATCCATTCTCTCTAAACCAGGCAGCATCCTGGTAAATCTCCTCTGTACCCTTTCCAATGCTTCCACATCCTGCCTATAGTAAGGCAACCAGAACTCCAAGTATGGCTTAACCAGACTTCCATAGAGCTGCAATATTACCTCATGACTCTTAAACTCTATGCCTTGACTTATTAAAGCTAACACCCAACAAGCTTTCTAAACTACCCTATCTACCTGTGAGGCAACTTTCATGGATCTGTGGACATGTACCCCCACATCCCTCTGCTCCTCCACACTACCAAGTATCCTGCCATTTACTTTGTACTCTGCCTTGGAGTTTGTCCTTCCAACGTGTACCACCTCACACCGGGTTGAAATCTATCTGCCACTTCTCAGCCCACTCCTGCATTCTATCAATGTTTCTCTGCAATCTTCGACAATCCTCTACACTATCTACAACACAACCAACCTTTGTGTCGTCTGCAAACTAGCCAACCCACCCATCTACTCCAACATCCAGGTCGTTAATAAAAATCACGAAAAGTAGAGGTCCCAGAATAGATCCTTGTGGGACACCACTAGTCACAACCCTCCAATCTGAATGTACTCCCTCCACCACGACCCTCTGCTTTCTGCAGGCAAGCCAATTCTGAATCCACCTTGCCAAACTTCCCTGGATCCCATGCCTTCTGACCTTCTGAATAAGCCTGCCATGTGGAACCTTGTCAAATGCCTTACTAAAACTCATGTAGATACATCTACTGCACTACCCTCATCTATATGCCTGGTCACCTCCTCAAAGAACTCTATTAGGCATGTAGACACAATCTGCCCTTCACAAAGCCATGCTGACTGTCCCTGATCAGACCATGATTCTCTAAATGGCCATAGATTCTATCTCTAAGAATCTTTTCCAACAGCTTTCCCACCACAGACATAAGGCTCACTGGTCTATAATTACCTGGACTATCCCTACTACCTTTTTTGAACAAAGGGACAACATTCACCTCCCTCCAATCCTCCGGTACCACTCCCGTCAACAACGAGGACATAAAGATCCTAGCCAGAAGCTCAGCAATCTCTTCCCTCGCCTCATGGAGCAGCCTGGGGAATATTCCATCAGGCCCCAGGGACTTATCCATCCTAATATATTTTAGCAACTCCAACACCTCTTCTCCCTTAATATCAACATGCTCCAGAACATCAACCTCACTCATATTGTCCTCACCGTCATCAAATTTCCTCTCATTGGTGAATACCTAAGAGAAATATTCATTGAGGACCTTGCTCACATCCACAGCCTCCAGGCACATCTTCCCACCTTTATCTCTAATCGGTCCTACCTTCACTCCTGTCATCCTTTTGTTCTTTACATAATTGAAGAATGCCTTGGGGTTTTCCTTTACCCTACTCGCCAAGGCCTTCTCATGTCCCCTTCTTGCTCTTCTCAGCCCCTTCTTAAGCTCCTTTCTTGCTACTCTATATTCTTCAATAGACCCATCTGATCCTTGCTTCCTAAACCTCATGTATGCTGCCTTTTATCACCTCACTTGTCACCCATGGTTCCTTCACTCTACCATTCTTTATCTTCCTCACCAGGACAAATTTATCCCTAACTTCCTGCAAGACATCCTTGAACAACAACCACATGTCCATAGTACATTTCCCTGCAAAAACATCATCCCAATTCACACCAGCAAGTTCTAGCCTTATAGACTCATAATTTGCCCTTCCCCAATTAAAAATTTTCCTGTCCTCTCTGATTCTATTCTTTTCCATGATAATGTTAAAGGCCAGGGAGCAGTGGTCACTGTCCCCCAGATGCTCACCCACTGAGAGATCTGTGACCTGACCCAGCTTGTTACCCAATAGTAGATCCAGTATGGCATTTCCCCCAGTCAACTTATTGTCAACATACTGTGACAGGAATCCGTCCAGGACACACTTAACCCATCTAAACTATTGGAACTAATCAGGTGCCAATCAATATTAGGGAAGTTAAAGTCACCCATGATAACAACCCTGTTATTTTCGCACCTTTCCAAAATCTGCCTCCCAATCTGCTCCTCGGTATCTCTGCTGCTACCAGGGGTCCTATAGACTACCCCCAATAGAGTAACTACTCCCTTCCTGTTCCTGACATCCACCCATACTGACTCAAGAGGATCCTGCTACATTACCCACCCTTTCTGCAGCTGTAATAGTATCCCTGACCAGTAATGCCACCCCTCCTCCCCTTCCCCCCTCTCTCTATCCCTTCTAAAGCACTGAAATCCAGGAATATTGAGAATCTATTCCTGCCCTGGTGCCGGCCAAGTCTCTGTAATGGCCACTACATCATAATTACATGTATGTATCCAAGCTCTGTTCATCACCTTTGTTCCTGATGCTTCTTGCATTGAAGTACACACACTTTAGCCCTTCTACCTTACTGCCTTTACATCCTTTATTCTACTGCTCTTTCCTCAAAGCCTCTCTGTATGTTAGATCTGGCTTTACTCCACGCACTTCTTCCACTGCTCTATCGCTCTGGGTCCCATCCCCCTTGCAAATTAGTTTAAACCCTCCCGAACCATGCTAGCAAACCTACCTGCCAGGATATTGCTCCCCCTCGAGTTCAGGTGCAACCCATCCAATCTGTACAGGTCCCACCTTCCCCAGAAGAGTTTCCAATGATCCAAAAATCTAAAACCCTGTCCCCTGCACCAACTCCTCAGCCATGCATTCAACTGCCATCTCCTCCAATTCTTACCATCACTATCACGTAGCACTGGCAGCAATCCTGAGAACTCCACCCTAGAGGTCCTGTTCTTCAGCCTTCTGCCTAGTTCCCGAAACTCACACTTCAGGACCTCATCCCTCTTCCTGCCTATGTTGTTGGTCCCAACATGTATCACGACTTCTGGTTGCTTTCCCTCTCGTAACAGGATGTCATGCACCTGGTCAGAGACATCCCGGACCCTGGCACCCGGGAGGCAACAAACCATGCAGGTGTCCTTGTCACATCCACAAAATCTCCTGTCTGCTCCCCTGACTATAGAGTCTCCAATGACGACAGCTCTCCTCTTCTCCGTCCCATCCTTCTGCACCACAGGGTCAGACTCAGTGCCAGAGGCCCTGCCACCATGGCTCACCCCTGGTCAGTCATCCTCACAAACAGTATCCAGGATGGTATACTTATTATTCAGGGGAATGGCTACAGGGGTGTTCTCACTACCTGTCTACTCACCTTCGCTTCCCCCCACCCCTTCAGACTGTCACCCAACGACCTGCTTCCGGCAGCCTAGGTGTGACTACCTCCCAGTAGCTCTCATCGATGACTGCCTCATTCTCCCTTATGAGTCGAAGGTCATCCAGCTGCTGCTCCAGATTCCTCACACGGTCTTCCAGATCGCCCAGCCACATGCACCTCTGGCAGATGTGACTCTGTGGGAGAGGGGAGCTCCTCCCAGACTGCCATATCTCACAGGAGAGGCACATCACCGTCTCAGGAGGCATTGTAAAGACTAACTGAGAACAAGCTCATCCTCCACCTCTTCTCATCAAAGCTCCACTCCTTCACTGGCCGCTCTGCTTGAGCTACCCCTCTATTTATTTGTTTGAGCTTTTCAAACTGCTTGGTAACCTGACCTCAATTGCCCAATCGGCTGCTTTCTACTGAGTCTGAGCTATTCAAATCTTGATTGTCTAATCAACTGCTTTCTGCCGAGCTTTTCAAATCTTGTTGACTTGATTGCACAGTCCAGCTGCCAAAACTGCCATCTCTCGAGTCAAAACCTCAAAGTTCCACTCCTTCACTGGCCCGCTCACTCACTGGTCACTTTCCATTAGTCCCACCATGCTTAACCTTTGGATTCCTAACTTTGTATGTAGCTTAATGACACCGATCCCCACAACCACTCCACTATCTGCTCCAGTGCCCTGGTTCCTAGTTCCCTGTAACTATATATTAAACATCCACCCCCATGTAGCGCTAGAAAACCTTCCCACATGGATTTTGGTCCCCTTCCAGTTTAAGTGGAAACGGTCTGGTCTGTACTTGTTCCACCATCCTCATTCCCTCCCTAAAGCCTTCCCTCCTGAGCCACATGTTACACCGTACGATCTTCCTATCTGTGGCCTCACTAGCACATGGCATGGATAACAATCCTGAGATCACAACCCTGGAGGTCCTGTCCTTTAACACCTAACTCCTTGAACTCACTTTGCAGGACCTCATCGCCCTTCCTACCCATGTCATTGGTACCGACATGGGCACAACCTCTGACTGCTCACCCTCCCACTTAGTACTGAGGACTGGATCTGAGATGTCCCTCAGCCTGGCACCTGGGAGGCAACATACCTTCTGGGAATCTCCTGTCTAACTAGTGAATCCCCTATCACTGATAGGAAAGATGTCAATAAGATTGAAAAAATACGGAGCAATTTTTTAAAATGTTGCCAGGACCTGAGACCCTGAATTATATGGAAGAGTCAAACAGGACTTTATTCCCTCTAGAATAGGAGAATGAGAGGAGATTTGATAGGTGTATATAAAATTATGAGAGGTATAGATAGGGTAAATGCAAGCAGGCTTTTTCTGCTGAGGTGTGTGAAGTATGTGATTTCACTCGCTTTCCCGATATGCACTCCTCCCTTCAGGCCCTTTGCCGTCCAATGTTTGGTCAATTTAAACGCTGGCCCAGAAAGACTGAAAAGACAGGGTGTCTGGATCTGGGACAAGAACTGATTTTGCTCGCTCTCTGCGATGGTCACTCCTCTCTCCACGGCACTGAGGCTATGAAGACTGTCTGGCTGCTGTGCTCCATGTCTGCTAATATGATGAACTAATAAGGTCTTTTATTTTAATTTTTATTATTTTTTCCCATAATTGGGTCCTTTCGAGTTGCTTTCTGGCTACCTGTGAGCAAACAAGGTTGTACAATTTATACATTCTTTGATAATAAATGTACTTGGATTTTGAATCTAGACTTGAACTAGAGGGTATAGGTTAAGGGTGAAAGGTGAAGATTTTAAGGGGAACCCAAGAGGGAACTTCTTCACTCAGAGGGTGGTGAGAGTGTGGAATGAGCTGCCAGTGGAACGGGTAGATTTCAATGTGTAAGAGAAGTTAGATACGTAAATGGATGGGAGGATTTGGAGGTCCATGGTCAATGGGAAAAGTCAGGGAACGGGTTCTGCACAGACCAGAAGGGCCTATGGGCCAGCTTCTGTGCTGTATTGTCCGTGACTCTGACTTGGGTTACTGAGTTTTTGTAAATTAAGAGCAAGCAGTTTTTTACTGGTTGTAAATCAAGGTTATCTTTAGTGGAACTGATGCACCATCAATAACTCTCGGAGATGAGAGGCGAGATATAGGCTTTTATTGGCTGGAAGAAAGAACAAGCAGCAATTGACCACCATGCTACATCCTGGAGACTGAGGGCTGGGCTCAGACCTCAATTCCCTTTAACCCAGGGTCTGTGGGAGGAGCCACAGGAGCAGTCAGTGGGGGGGGGGGGGGGGGGGCGTGTCCAGACAGGTATATGTAGTTCACCACAGGAACGAAACAAGAATTAATATGAGAGGTGGTGAGGGAGTTGTAAGCTTCTGGGGCAGCACTTTTCTGTCCCAAATATGAACTATAAACCACATCAAAAGTGGGATTAAAGCAGTAACTGTGGGCCAGTATGAACAATGAACAGCGCAGCCTGTATAACCCTGAGGCCTGATTAACAATGCAGAGCTGGTTTCTCTTTAGTGTCTTGCAGATACAGTGACCTATAAAACTGAGGGACCTTCTGCCTGTGTGACTGAGATAGCCATCATGGAGAATTGGCAGGCATTCATTCAGAACGTATCTAAAGAAGTCGCAGCCCACCCCAGTCCAACCAGTAAGGCTTGGGTTGTGGTATTATTTTGTTAATCACGAGTAGAGATTGGGGGGGGGGGGTAAAATAAACAATTGTAATGAACAGACTTTCTGCAACCCAAACTGTTCAATCATTCACTGCAGATGTAATTGGGTATGTCCAGTTGTGTGATAGACCAGTTGTACTATGTTTTCTCAACCACTAGACACAAAACCCAAAAACCCTCACACCAAGGAAAAGAAACAAACATCACCATACCTGATCAATTCCTCAAATTAAAACAATCAAATTCAGCTGAAGTTCACTACCTTAGACATGGAGAAACCAAACTAGTGAGTGGCTTTGATTATCCAGCTTGTTCTTTCTTTTCAAATCTTTTTATTATTATTATTATTATTCAAAAATACACAGGTACATTGAAGTAACAACACTTACAATGCCTCAAAAAAAATTATCTTAAAGATTGAAAATTTTTGTGAATATAAAAAAAGAACCCCTTGAGGGTACAACCCCAGAGCCATGCGTCATGTAGAAAGCTTCTAAAAATAACCATCAAACCGCCAACAAGAAGAACAAATATATCAAAACAAAATTTACACTTAAGATTGTTCAGGAAATCTATCAGTTAACTGAAATGATAGTAACGAGCAAATGAGCCCCGTCTCTTCTCAAAATCAAATAAAGGTTCAAAGGTTCGACTTCTAATTTTCTCCAAACTGAGACACAGCATCACTTGAGAGAACCATTGTGACAAAGTAGGAGCAGATATATCCTTCCGTTTCAACAGGATGGCCCTCCTAGCTATCAATGTAACAAACACAATAACATGTTGGTCAGACAGAGAAATACCATGGATATTTTGAGGAATTATTCCAAAAAGCACAGTCAATTTATTAGGTTGTAAATTGATTCTAAGTGCTTTAGAAATTGTCGAAAAGAATGACTTCCAGAATGGTTTTAGTATAGAACATGACCAGAACATATGTGTCAGTGTAGCTATCTCAGTTTTACATCTATCACAATACTTGTCAACATTGGGAAATATTTTAGAAAGTTTCTCTTTTGTCCAATGGTAACAATGTACAATTTTAAATTGAATCAGTGAATGACTAGCGCAGACCGAGGAAGAGTTAACCAACTTCAGAATCTGTGTCCAATCCTCCCATATAAAAGTCAAATTGAGTTCTTGCTCCCAATCCTGTTTAATCTTAAGTAAAGGACGCTTATCCCATTGTAATAATAAATTACAAATTCTTCTTTCATCAAGGGGTTCATATTCATAATAGTATCTAACATGTCAGCCTCCAATATACAAGGAAAATTACTTAAATATTTTTGTAAATTATTTTTATATTTATTTCAGAATATTCCTTTTTTTGACTAAGAAGTTTTTTGATCGGATTGACTCTATTATTCTATCTTTTATTTGGGATAATAAAAGACCAAGGATCAGTAAAAATCATTTACAAAAGTTGAAAAAGGACGGAGGTCTCACTTTGCCTAACCTAAGAATGTATTACTTGGCAGTTAATTTGCAATATATGTCCTTTTGGTTATATTGGGGTGATAGGAATGACCGGACAATCTGGGTAGACCTGGAACTGAGAGCTATGAAACAGTTTTATTTAACTTCATTATTAGGAGTTGCTCTACCTATACAATTAGCTAATGTTGCTAATTTAAATTTATATCCTGTGGTTAAGCACTCTTTACAAATTTGGCTCCAGTTCCACAATTCTTTTAATCTTAAAAAATTTAAACTTTGTAGTATAGTTTATCGTAATTACTTTTTTAAACCTTCCTGGAGTGATCCAATTTTTTTACTTTGGAAAAATAAAGGTATTAAGTCTTTTTTGGACATTTATCCAGCTTGTTGAGATGAAAACAGAATGAAACAAGGTGAGTTATGAAATTTCAAATTCATCTTGTGTTTGTGGCAAGTTGGAATTGAGGAACAACAGGTGAAATGGATTGGAGCAACAGAAGACAACAGATGCTTGAATCTGGAGCAACAAACAAGGTGCAGGAGGAACTCAGCAGGTCAGGCAGTATCTGTCGAGGAAAATCAAATTAACATTTCAGTTATGGCCCTTCATCTGAATTTGACTCAAAATGTCTTATGACCTTTGTCCTCCACAGGTACTGCCTTTTGTGTTGAGATCTCCAGCATTTTGGTCATTGATTGAGATAAATTCGTCAAAAAGAATTGTGAGCCATGTTCAAAAGTTCAAAGCAAAATTTATTATATCACCACACACATGCCTGAGATTCTTTACCCTGTGGGCATACGCAGTAAATCTATAGAATAGCAACTGTAAACTGGATCAATGAAAGAGCTAGAGCAGAGAAGACATCAAACGTACGAATACAAATATGAATAAATAGCAATAAATAGCAAGCATGGGATAACATGAAATGAAACAGCATGAATTGAATTGGCTATTTCTTACACATTCTTCACATACATGAGTAAAAATCTTTCTGTTATGTCTCCATCTAAATATGCAATCTATAGTAATTTATAATAAATAGTATGTACAACAGGACAGTCAATATAACATAGAAATACAATTGTATCAGCATGAATTAATCAGTCTGATGGCCTGGTGGAAGAAGCTGTCCCAGAGCCTTTTGTTCCAGGCTTTAATGCTGCGGTAAACACAAAGTACACTGCAGATGCTGTGGTCAAATCAAGACGTACAAACAAGCTGGATGAACTCAGCAGGTCGGGCAGCAAAAGAAGGAACAACAAATCATTGAATGAGCTTCTGACTCAGCATGGGCAGGAGAAGCCAGTTGGAAACAAGCAATGCTGTGACCGAGTCACCTGCCAATGAACTCCGATAGTCCATCAGCATGAACGCATTACATGTGATGAACCAAAGACTGAACAGATTCTACCCCAGGCTGTTCATTCAACGACAAGGTTTTCTTCAGGACTCCCGCCAAGTGGCAATGTCATCGAAGCGACAAGTCCTCAGCAAAGCAACAGGATGGCTGTGCCCTCAGGCTGAGGGATGGGACGGGCTACCAACCCGATGTAGCCCGGGTGTCGATCAGATCAGAGGTGTGATGTTTGGATTGGAAGCTGCCAGTTTAGAAATAGGAAAAAGGATTATCAAAAAGAGAAAGGAGGAACGTCCTGCCTGGTGAATTCTGCCTAAGATACAGGAGGAATAATGCTGAGCGTTAAAGGGGCAGCTCACTAGAGAACTACAATAGGGTTAACCACTTGTGTCGAGAGGATTTAAAGATTGAAATGGTAAGGCAAAGAATACAGAGATCACGTTACCATACAGCAGTTTGCAATGTTTCATATCTTTAGTAATATTGGGTAGCATTGTTGTCACTTTATTTAAAATGCTTGTATTTACTTTATTTGTTACATTTGGTCTGATTTAATTAAACTTTTTAGAAGAACTCTGCGTGAATTGATTCCCCCTCCCCTACAGCTTCAGGCTGATCTCAGAATAACTGCAGGAGAATCTGCCCATACACCCTCCTCTTTTGTTTGTACCTCCCCTCTTGTTGCTCTTCAAAATAAGACACCAATTTAAATAACAAACTCCAATTGTCTTTAAGATGACAACTTGTTAATTGGGTCCTGAGCAAATCTTGGGGGATTTTTGTTTGTATCCTCATTAGGATCTGGATGTGATTTATGTTAAAATTGCTGCTGTTGTTAATAACCTCCCTGAGGGTTTAAGATTGGAGCTTGAAAATACAGATAAATATCTAACGCACAACTAATAGACCACACAGTTTATTTCCTGGATCCCTTGTTATCTATTTCCACCCTTTGGATTCTCTTCTGTCCTCTCATTAGGAAAATATTCCCAATCTCCTCCAGGGTGCTGAACAACTTCATCCCTGTCCACTCTCAAAACCACATCAGCTGTTAACTAGGATCCTACAGCAGCATCTGTCCAACAGGAGGAACAGTCATAAGCAAGGGTGAGGATGTAAATTCATGGAGCCAAGCAGATCTTGGTACTTGAAATAGCTCTTAAAAAGGGTGATTGCTACTAGCTGAAAACACACCAGTGCTGAACCCCAAGCACAGCCTTTTCCACACCAGTACCAAACGCCAGGGTTTCACAGGAACAGCCTGTCCCTGCACTATTTATGAACCCCAGGGTTATGTAGTAATAGATGTGTCCCCAGCGATACTGTACCTCACTTTTACGGTGATGGATCCACCCCACCAATACACAGGAACAGATTGTCTCTCACTGGTACTGAACCCCCAGAGTTACACAATGACAGATAGGTCACCATCAGTACTGTACCTGAGTGTTATACAGTGACAGTCCTGTCACAATCAGTACTGTACCTCAGTATTATACTCCCCCAGTACTGTACCTCACTGTTAGACTGACCCATCCCCACCAATATTGCATCCCAGTGTTATATGGTGATAAACCCATCTCCATGTGTCCCGTACCCTGCCACTACAGCCCAATGTTATACAGTGTTATATCTGCTCCCACCAGAATCAAAATCAGATTTATTATCACTTACAATGTGTTGTTTTGCAGCAGCAGTACAGTGCAAGACATAATAATTACTGTAACTTAAAAAATAAATACATAGTGCAAAGGGCAAGTAACGAAGATGTATTCGTGGGTTCATGGACCATTTGGAAATCAAGGCAGAAGAGAAGAAACTGTTTGTAAAACACTGAGTGTGAATCTTCAGGCTTCTGTACCTTTTACCCAATGGTGGTAACTGAAAGAGGGCATGTCCCTGATAGTGAGGGTCTTTAATGATGAATGCTGCTTTCTTGAGACACCACCTCCTGAAGTGATGGGGAGATCTGTACCTCTGATGGAACCAGTCTACACCCATTTGCAACATCTTTTGATCATTTGCTTTGGAACTTCCATACAGGTGGTGATGTAACCAGTCAGAATGTTCTCCACTGTATATTTATAGACATTTGCAAGAGCCTTTGGTGACATACAAAATCTCCTCAAACTGCTAATGAAGTATGACCCCTAGCGTGCCTGCTTTGTGATTGCATCAATGGGTTCAGACCAAGATACGTCCTCTGAGCTGATGCCCAGGAACTTGAAGGTGCTCACCGTTTCCGCTGCTGAACCCTCAGTTAGGGTTGGTTTGAGTTCTCCTAGCTTCCCCTCCCTGAAGTCCACCATCAACTCCTTTGTCTTGCTAACACTGAGCGCAAGGTTGTTGTTGCAACACCACTCAACCAGTTGACCTACCTCGCTCCTGTACGTCTCCTCATTGTCATCTATGATCTTGCCAGCAACTGTGCTGCCATTTACGCTGTCAGGTTTTGCTTTATAGAAAGTATGGCATGCAAACCTTGCCACAGCTGCCGTGAATGTGACTGTGTCTCTAAGTTAACATAAACCTTTGCATCTTGATGATGGCCTTCCATATGTTGTACCTGGACTCCTTGTAGTGTTCTGTATCATAGATCTATCCCAGACTGTGAATCTCCAGTTTCATCCAGGGCATCTGGTTTGGGAAGACTTGATATGTCCTCAAAGACAAAACTTTATGGTGAATTAGGTGGCAACTGAGGTATATTCATTCAGATCCAAAGATGAATCCCTAAATATGGTCCAGTACACCTAATCAAAGCAGTCCAGTAAGCACTCAACCATCCCTTCATGGTCCGCACCACAGGTCCTTGGAATCCTCGGTCTCCGCCCATGTTCCAGGGGTTGAAGTAAAGTTGGGAGATTGGACTTGCCAACATGCGGCCGTTGGATGGCACATGCTAAGCATTCTTTACAACAGAGAAACAGTGTCAAGTATGTTGGCTCCTTTTTGCTTCTACAGGTGACATGTTATTGGTAATCTGTCAGGGACTTCTTCAAGTTAGCCTGGTTGAAATCCCCTGCATCAGGGTGCATTGACTTGTGACTACTGGTCACAGTGCTCAGCTCCTCCAGTGCCAGGAGTGGGAGCTAGATTGCAACTACAATGTGAGTAGAGAGCTCAGGGACACTTCACTGCCAGCTGTGCCATAATGGGGAAGCAGGACTGAGAGAACCAGCATGTCTGTGAGTTAATCATGAAGCAAACTCATCTGCCTTTGCCTTTACCATACTTCACTGTCTGGTCCATGCAGTGGATGGTGAAGCCCTCAAGC
This sequence comes from Hypanus sabinus, assembly GCF_030144855.1. Lineage (NCBI taxonomy): Eukaryota > Metazoa > Chordata > Chondrichthyes > Myliobatiformes > Dasyatidae > Hypanus > Hypanus sabinus. The sequence goes on along the minus strand of NC_082726.1, from coordinate 11,530,359 downwards.
TGAAATGCTGTGTCCGGAGTGTGGTAGGGGGGTACGTTAGCCATGTCCAGAACTGTAACCCAAACTTATACAGTGACAGAACCAACCCCACCAGTACCGTACCCCAGTGTTTCCAATTACCATATGACATGAAAGAAAGCTATTCAGTTTATCAGCTCTATATACAAACCCATTCCCCCACTTCTCATCCTGGGCTACAGAACGGTAGGAAGTCAGGGAGTGTCAGTGCAGACAAGTGTAACAAGCACGTCCCACCACCTTGCCATTACACAGACCGAGAAGATTAATGTGCTGGTAATTACCCCTATTGGGCCACCTTGACCCACCTTATCAGAGACATTCCCTTTGTTAAAACACACTCCTTGTCCACATCTCTCACACCACAATCTGTAGGGAGTACTCCATCTGTAGCCTAACTCGGGCCTTGCATCACCGGAGAACAATACATCTTTCACGTGTTGGTCTGGAGTGGACTAGCTGGTACTCTGTTACCTGTTCTGGTTACAACCTTGATATTTCAGTGTTGAAGATACACAAATCCTCAGCCTCTATATCTCGATTATCAAAAGCTTATCACTATTGTCATGTATAATCATGGTCCAGATTATACAATTCACTCTTGCTACGTTAGTATTAAGTTGCTCAGTATTTTCCATTTATAAAAATATCTTTGCAAGTAACTTTGCTTTACTTGCCATTACCCAACATGAATAAGTAGCTCTCTATTCTAAAATTCAAGTATTTAATAAATCAACACAGAGTTGGGATTTGATACACATCTCTGATACATGTCTCTCCACATCCTGACCTGCACACAGTACGTAGCATGCTCTGTCTCCTTCCTTTTGGCAAGTTTCTTAAATTGGTGACTAATTTGTTTAAGGCTCCCTAAGCTTTAACTTTTGTCTTGAGCAATTTTCTTAAAAGACTTTAAAAAGTCAAGATTAATAACGTACATACACATTCTGCTATCAACCACTGCTTCAAAAAATTAATCAAAATTCCTGGTGAATCCTGCTGAATTATAAACACTGATCATTTCCACCTTCAGATCTTGGGCTATTTAGACTTTTAGGATGGTGCTGTGGCAGCTCCTTCACTAGGAGGATCACAGCAACTCAAGATGTTTGCCCTCCACCACCTTCTCAAGGACAGACAGGAAATAGACAATCATTGCTGGCCTTCCCAATGAATAATTGAAAAATCCTTTCACCTTTGTGAAAATATAGAAAAGGATATGCAGCTTTTCAACTTCAAAGAGCAATTTCTGAATTGAGAAAATTGGAAGATTATGGCTTGGTCACCTCCACTGTTCTCATTAACTTTCTTTTAACTTTGAACCTATGGATTTGTCACTATATTGTGCCATTATTTCTTTCATTGCTATAGTTTGTTTTTGTTGGGAATACTTCTCAAACTACATTTCTCATGCCTTCTACGGATTTTCATCAATTTCTGTGTCTCAGTTTATTGATGTTGCTTTCTTTCAATTCCTGTTACATTAGTTTTATATCATTCTCAGTTCTTATCACGCGTTTCACTATGATGAAGAAAGATATCTTGCTATCTAACTCCTGACCCATCTGGTTAAATGACTCATTCCAAGCACTCATACAATTCTTGTTGGCAAAGAGTCTTTTACATCATGAAAACATGATTCCTTTTGTTTTCTTCTCATTGCTTCTCTTTGACAATTTGTTTGTGGAATTTTCTCTTATGAAATTCTATTTTGGCTGGCTGAAAAAGCCATGCAGAAAACTCTTCCCAGAAAACCCTGCTGACACTTGAGACCCTCCACTGGTCAGGGTTGGCCATGGATCTTGTGTCTCAGCTGTCTACCAGATACACAAGACAGACTGGGGCAGTACGATATGGAGAGCAAGCTGGTGCCCATGTTGCCGGCTCCCCCTCTCTATCCAGCTGATGAATCCAAAGGAAAAGCAGAGACCGATACTGTTTGGTACCAGAGCTTTGCAGGATTTGTCCGTCAGTGTTGAAATCAACATAAGACTGCGTTATAGATTACAGCTCTAGATTTTGCCTCGGGATTTACTTCTCATGAGTATAGAACAGAGGTTCGAGATCAGTTTTCCTTCTCCTAGATGAGCTGCCAACCACAGCTGATGAATCCCATCTGTCAGGAGCGACTGGTTTTAAGATGCCAGTAACCCAAATTTGCCCTTTAAGTAAATTTATTATCAAAGTACTTATATATGTCACCATATACACCACTGAGGTTAATTTTCTTGTGGGCATACTCAATAAACCTACAGAGTAATAACCACAACAGAATCAAAGATCACCCAACTTGGATGTTCAACAAGAGTGTAGAAGACAACAAACCAGAGTGCAAATATAAAAAGAAAGAAATAATAATAATAATAATAATAATAATAAAATAAATAAGAAATACGAGATGGGGAGTCCAGAAAAGAGAATCCATTGGTTGTGGGAACATTCAATGATAGAGCAAACGAAATTGAGTGAAATTGTCCCCTTTGGTTCAAGAGACTAATGGCTGAGCAGTAGAAACTGCTCCTGAACCTGATGGTGCGAGTCCTGAGGCCCCTGGTGGCAGCAGCAAGAAGGGAGCATGCCCTGGGTGATGGGGGTCCGATGCTGGATGCTGCTTTCCTGCGACAATCTCTCAAGTAGATGTGTTCAACGGTGGGGAGGGCTTTACCCATGATGGATTGGGGCATATCCACTAGTTCCTTTCAAGGGCATTGGTGTATCCATACCAGGCTGTGATGCAGCCAGTCAATACACTCTCCACCAGAGATCTGTAGAAGTTTGTCGAAGTTTTAGACGTCATGCCGAACCTCCACAAACTCCGAAGGAAGTAAAGGTTTGCCATGCTTTCTTCACAACTGCACTCACGTACTTCCTTCTCCTGTTCTAGAAATGGCTCTGCCAGGCTTAGTCGCTAAGCGAGGCGTGAAGGGCAGGAACTGGACTTGGTTATCAGAGGGCATTTGAAATGCCCACCATTGGGAGCATTTAATAGTAACTGGTAGCTTATCTGCACTACCACCCTCAGCTATAACAGTCTGAAGGATCCGCGCTGACAACTCTGAATGGAAAATTCTAATGCTGTCATCTATCTAGATAAGACTATTGAACAAGGCTATTGAATAAGATACCAGAGAACTTTAGAATTGGTAATAGGTCATTGAGGTGACATGTAGGCATAGTGGCTGGCACAACACTTTACAGTACGAGGGACCTGAGTTCAATTCCCACTACTGTTTGGAAGGAGTTTGTACATCCTCCCACAACCTTGTGGGTTTCCAGTATTCCACCCACAGGTGCTCCAGTTTTCCACCTGCAGTCCAAAAACGTGCTAATATTTTGGTTATTCGGTCATTGTAAATTGTCCTGTGGTTAGGCTAGGGTTAAATTGGGGGTTTCTGGGCAGCCTGACTCGGTGGGTTGGATGGGTCTATTCTGCACTGCATGTCAATAAATAAATAAACATAAAAGTTACAACTTTGGGGGACCAATGATCATTTAAGTACGTCTAGCTATTTGATTAGAGGCTTGATAAGGACATACAACAGAATTCAGCAGGTAACAATCCACTATAGGAACTCATACACACAAGAGGTTCTGCAGATGCTGGGAGACTTGAGCAACTCATACAAAATGCTGGAGGAACTCAGCAGTCAGGCAGCGTCTATGGAGGGGAATAAACAGCTGCCTTTTCAGACTGAGACCCGTCAATGGTCCTGGTTATTTCCCTCCTGACCTGCTGAGTTCCTCCAGCATTTCGTGAGTGTTGCTGGACGGACTCGGTGGGTTGAGTGCCATCAAAGGGCAGAAAGTCGTTGTTGTTATTTCAGTTCAAAATTCTGACTCAAAGACTGTACATATGTGTTCCCCCAGCTTACAAACACCCAGCTCAAACATACAAAGCATTGCTTGGGAAACAAGAAGACCATAAGACATAGGAGCAGTATTAGACCATTCAGCCCATCAAGTCTGCTCTACCATTCCATCATGGCTGATTTATTATCCCTCATAACCCCATTCTCCTGCCTTCTCCCTGTAACCTTTGAAGTCCTCATTAATCAAGAACCTTTCAACCTATCCCTTAAATATATCCAATGAGCTGACCTGCCCATCTGTCTGTGGCAATGAATTCCACAGATTTACCGCCCTCTGGCTAAAGAAAGTTTTCCTTATCTCTGTCCTTCAATTCTGAGGCTGTGTTCTCTGGTCCTAGACTCTCCCACTCTCAGAAATATCCTCTCCATATCCATTTTATCTTGGCTTTTCAATATTCAAAAGGTTTCAATGAGATCACCCCTCATTCTTCTAAACTCCAAGGAGTACAGCCCAGAGCCATTGCTCCTCATATTTTAACCCTTTCATTCTTGGGATCATTTTTGCAAACCTCCCCTGGGCCCTCCCCGATCCCAGCACATCTTTTCTTAGATAAGGGGCCCAAACCTGCTCACAATACTCCAGGTGTGGTCAGACTAGTGCCTTATAAAGCCTCAGCATTACATCCTTGCTTTTGGATCCTAGTCATTTTGAAATGAATGCAGTTTTTCACTTGCCTTCCTTACCGTGAACCTGCAAATTAACCCTTAGGGAATTCCGCACGAGGACTCCTAAATCCCTTCGCATCACTGATTTTTGAATTTTCTCCTCATCTAGAAAATCGTCTATGCCTTTATTTTTTCTACCAGAGTGTATGACCACACACGTCCGTCCCACTATATTCCATCTGCCACTTCTTTGCCATTGCCCCAATCTGTCTAAGTCCTTCTGCAGACACCCTTCTTCCTCAACACTACCTGCCTTTGTATCGACTGCAAACCTGGCCACAAAGCCATCAATTCTGTCATCCAAATCATTGACATGAAAAGAACATATAATATGAAAAGAAGCGGTCCCAACACCGACCCCTGTGGCACACCACTAGTCACCTGCAGCCATCCGGAAAAGCCCCCCTTTATTCCCAGAGGGATGGTTATGTCAGCTCATCTGGGCTGCAGCTATCTTCTGCAGATGGAAACTTCACTCACAGCTACATTTCTGAGTTGCACGTTGCTCAGGTTGTGAACTGTTCACGTGAACAGAACCCTTTTGTACTCGGGAAAATCTGTAAGGCAAACATGAAGGCTGTGGCCCTGCATGGGCATGCTGCAGATCTTGCCCAGGAGTAGCTGGCAGTTTGCAAAATCACAGGCTCCATGATTTGCATGTGAACTCCGGGTCATTTAAAGATGCCCCATATTAAATGTAGCACGCTCCAACTGGACAACAAGCTTCTCCTTTACAACTTCTGAATGGTTCACTGAAGGAACAAAGTGATTATCACAGTGGGAAAATGGCTGTCAGCGTGACAGATGTGGAGGGCATCAGACTGGCTGCAATTATCCACGACAAGTCTGCTATTTCCTGCAGCTGGGTGTAAGCATGTGTGTTGGTGTGAGCCAGTGGAGGAAAACAGTGTGGGCTGCTGAGGAAAAGATAAAATTCAGAAGCAGAGTAGATTGATGAAAATAAATGTACGCCACAAAAGGCGTCAGCTCAAATATGGTGTCCAGCGTGATGGATATTCACTGTCTTTGAGCCAGAGGCATTATTTTTTTTTAAATCAAGTTCAGCTTTCTAAACACAGTAACTGGCACGTGTAAAGATCAAAATGTTGAACAAGCTAAACTTCCAACCAACATTCTTTGTTAGCTTCTTGACATAAATGGGAGCCCGTTTTCAGTTCTTAATGTAAATGGCAAGCAATAATCAGTTTGAAGCTGAAAAGATAGCTTTGCAAATGAAGACTGGTCTATAGACCAAACTTTCTGGCTCATAGCACTGGTCTAACTGCTGAAGAGGTGCAGTATAAGACAGTGAGTTATTTAATTTGGCTTGTTTCAAAACAGATAACGTTGGCTAAGTCATTTAGCTCAAGGAAGCAGGAGACCAGATGATATTATCAGTTAATATATCAATAAAACGGCTTATCCCATGGAGTCAGCTCCGCAGCATTAGTTTTGGGTATCTGGGAACCTGTCTATCTAGAAATGGTTTGTAATTTGGAAGTCTTTTATAAGATAGAAATCCTTTGAGTTTTAAATGCTTTTTAAGTATGTTGTTTGGATGTAAATGCATATCACTGAAAAAAACTGCATTTAAACTACTTTGTTAGCTGGAAGTATCTCCTTCTTGGTAGGGAGAGGGACCCACTACTTGAATATTGAGTACTGGCAGCTAAGAAGCAGGAAAGTGAACTAGTCTTTAAAGATTGGATAGTTATAGTATAACCACCCTTTAGTGAGTATACCTGTGGCTAATTATAGAGAATGGGGCCTAAGGTGTTTGTCTGCATTTAGGATTTCTCTACTACCTGCACATTAGTTCAGGGAACGGATGGGCCAGAGATGGTGCAGTACTGGCTCACTAGGGGTGAGACCAAGGATGACAGACATGTAAGTGGATGGACTAGGAGAGCTGGGTTTGCTCTCCCTGCAACGTGGAACATTAGGGAGAGAACAATCACAGCTTTCCTAGTGATTTCAGACTTATGAAAGAGTTTTAATATAGTCAAAAGGAGAACAGTATACATTGATTAGTGACATAAGGAGACAGAATGAAGACAAGTTATAATGGAAATATTATTTTTCCCCAAACAAATTATTGAGCAATGTGAGAGGTGGGAATGCATAAAAACCTATGGAATGATACAGTGCACATGGAGAGGGTGGGCAGAAGATTTTAGGATCCAAGGTCACAGCCACAGTGGTCCTTCAGAAATGAGATGAGGAAAAATTTCTTCAGCCAGACAGTGGTGAGTTTGTGGAATTCATTCCCACCGAGGGCTGTGGAGGCCAGGTCACTGGGAATATTTTAAGGCAAAGGTTGATGGTTTGTATGGTGATTAAGGGTTATGTGTGTGTGTTTCTTGGATTTCCAGCATCTGCAGATTTTCTCTTGTTTGTAAGGGTGATGGGGAGAAGGCCAGAAGGATGGGGTTGAAAAAACAAATCAGCCACAATTAAATAGCAGAGCAGATCTGAGTACTGGAATGACCTAATTTGGCTCCCGTAACTTATGGTCTTTTTTTCCTTAAATTGTTAAGACCTGGAACGCTCTGCTCGAAAGGGCATTGAAAACAGACTGAATCACAACTTCCTAAAGTAGTTTGCACAAATATCTGGAAATTTTTGGAGGGATACTGTAAAAAAAAGGACAAGATCATAAGAAATGGGTGTAGGAACAGAGCCGCCCCACCAGGTATCAGGTCCATGGGTTAATCTTTTAGCTCAGCAGCTCTTTCAAGCACCATCTCCACATCATCCAGACATCTATCAGACTCCATCTCCACATCCCTTCATCTCCACATCATCCAGACATCTATCAGACTTCATCTCCACATCATCCAGACATCTATCAGACTCCGTCTCCACATCATCCAGACATCTATCAGACTTCATCTCCACATCATCCAGACATCTATCAGACTCCATCTCCACATCCCTTCATCTCCACATCATCCAGACATCTACCAGACTCCGTCTCCACATCCATTCATCTCCACATCATCCAGACATCTATCAGACTTCATCTCCACATCATCCAGACATCTATCAGACTTCATCTCCACATCATCCAGACATCTATCAGACTCCGTCTCCACATCCCTTCATCTCCACATCATCCAGACATCTATCAGACTCCGTCTCCACATCATCCAGACATCTATCAGACTTCATCTCCACATCATCCAGACATCTACCAGACTCCATCTCCACATCCCTTCATCTCCACATCATCCAGACATCTATCAGACTCCATCTCCACATCCCTTCATCTCCACATCATCCAGACATCTATCAGACTCCATCTCCACATCATCCAGACATCTATCAGACTCCATCTCCACATCCCTTCATCTCCACATCATCCAGACATCTACCAGACTCCGTCTCCACATCCATTCATCTCCACATCATCCAGACATCTATCAGACTTCATCTCCACATCATCCAGACATCTATCAGACTTCATCTCCACATCATCCAGACATCTATCAGACTCCGTCTCCACATCCCTTCATCTCCACATCATCCAGACATCTACCAGACTTCATCTCCACATCATCCAGACATCTATCAGACTTCATCTCCACATCATCCAGACATCTATCAGACTTCATCTCCACATCATCCAGACATCTATCAGACTCCGTCTCCACATCCCTTCATCTCCACATCATCCAGACATCTATCAGACTCCGTCTCCACATCATCCAGACATCTATCAGACTCCGTCTCCACATCCCTTCATCTCCACATCATCCAGACATCTATCAGACTCCGGCTCCACATCCCTTCATCTCCACATCATCCAGACATCTATCAGACTCCGTCTCCACATCCCTTCATCTCCACATCATCCAGACATCTATCAGACTTCATCTCCACATCATCCAGACATCTATCAGTCTCCATCTCCACATCATCCAGACATCTATCAGACTTCATCTCCACATCATCCAGACATCTATCAGACTCCATCTCCACATCCCTTCATCTCCACATCATCCAGACATCTACCAGACTCCATCTCCACATCCCTTAATCTCCACATCATCCAGACATCTATCAGACTCCGTCTCCACATCCCTTCATCCACATCATCCAGACATCTATCAGACTTCATCTCCACATCATCCAGACATCTATCAGATTCCGTCTCCACATCATCCAGACATCTATCAGATTCCGTCTCCACATCATCCAGACATCTATCAGATTCCGTCTCCACATCATCCAGACATCTACCAGACTCCATCTCCACATCCCTTCATCTCCACATCATCCAGACATCTATCAGTCTCCATCTCCACATCATCAAGACATCTATCAGACTCCGTCTCCACATCCCTTCATCTCCACATCATCCAGACATCTATCAGACTCCATCTCCACATCCCTTCATCTCCACATCATCCAGACATCTATCAGACTTCATCTCCACATCATCCAGACATCTATCAGACTTCATCTCCACATCATCCAGACATCTATCAGACTCCGTCTCCACATCATCCAGACATCTATCAGACTTCATCTCCACATCATCCAGACATCTACCAGACTCCGTCTCCACATCCCTTCATCTCCACATCATCCAGACATCTATCAGACTCCATCTCCACATCCCTTCATCTCCACATCATCCAGACATCTATCAGACTCCGTCTCCACATCCCTTCATCTCCACATCATCCAGACATCTATCAGACTCCGTCTCCACATCCCTTCATCTCCACATCATCCAGACATCTATCAGATTCCGTCTCCACATCATCCAGACATCTATCAGATTCCGTCTCCACATCATCCAGACATCTATCAGTCTCCATCTCCACATCATCCAGACATCTACCAGACTCCGTCTCCACATCCCTTCATCTCCACATCATCCAGACATCTATCAGACTCCATCTCCACAGCATCCAGACATCTATCAGACTCCATCTCCACATCCCTTCATCTCCATATCTTCCAGACATCTATCAGACTCCATCTCCACATCCCTTCATCTCCACATCATCCAGACATCTATCAGACTCCATCTCCACATCCCTTCATCTCCACATCATCCAGACATCTATCAGACTCTGTCTCCACATCATCCAGACATCTATCAGACTCCATCTCCACATCCCTTCATCTCCACATCATCCAGACATCTACCAGACTCCATCTCCACATCCCTTCATCTCCACATCATCCAGACATCTATCAGACTCCGTCTCCACATCATTCAGACATCTACCAGACTTCATCTCCACATCCCTTCATCTCCATATCATTCAGACATCTATCAGACTTCATCTCCACATCATCCAGACATCTACCAGACTCCATTTCGAATGGACTCAGTGGCACAGCTGGTAGAACCACTACTCCACTGCTCAAACTAACCGCATTCAGACCTACCTTCTCATACTGCATGTGTGGAGTCTGCATTTACTCCCTGTGACTGCAAGGGTTTTTTAGCCAGTTTGCTGCCACATTCCAACAATGTGTCGGTCGGTAGGTTAATTGGTCACTATTAATTGCCCCTGTTGTGTACGTGAGAGCTAAATCTGGGGGGATTTGGGGATTGTGCATGGATGGCTGATAGCTGGAACAAATTCAATAACATCATACTTTCTGTTTCTGTGCTACATGTCTCTCTGTGTCCAGGAGAGAGAATTCCAAAGATCCACCATCTTGTTTCCTCATTTTAGTCCCGAATAGCCTACCTTTTCGCCTCAGTCTGTGACCTCTGACCTCAGAGTCCTCAGTCAATTCCTTTCTGAATTCATAGTCAAAGTTGTCATTGTCAGGGGAGGTATTAAATGCTCCCAAAAAATCTCTCACCACCTTCTGACTGAAGGAATTCCCCCTTAAAATATCACCTTCCACCCTGAACCTATGAGGTCTAGTTCGAGTCTCACCCAACCCCAGTGGAAAAGTCTGCTTGCATGTACCCTATCTATGTCCCTCATAATCCCACATGCCTGTACCAAACCTTCCCTCATTCTCTTAGCTCCAGGGAATAAATCCCTAACCCATTTAACCTTTTCCTACAACTCAGGTCCCCAAGTTTCAGTAATGATCTTGTAAATTTTCTTTGTACTTTTTCAGTATTACTGATATTTTTCCTGTAGGCAGATGACCAAAACTGCACACAGTACTCCAAATAAGGCTTCTCCAGCATCTTATCTAACTTCAACATAACATCCCAATTTCTGTACTCAATACTTTGATTTGTGAAGGTCAATGGGCCAAAAGCTGTCTTTACAACCCTATCTACCTGTGAGGCTACTTTCAAGGAATTATTGATCTGTGTTCCCTGATCCCTCTGTTCTACCACAATCCACAGTGCCCTACCATTCACTGGGTACGTCTTAGAACCATAGAACACTAAAGCACAGTACAGGCCCTTCAGCTCTCCATGTTCTGCCGACCCATATAATCCTTAAAAAAAAAGTACTAAACCCACACTACCCCATAACCCTCCATTTTTACCTTGGTTTATCCTCCCAAAGTGCAACATCTCACACTTGTCTGAATTAAATAGCAAACTTGACCACACACCATCAATTCCATCATCCAAATCATTGACATACAATGTAAAAAGAAGTAATCCCAACACTAACCACTACAGAACACCACTAGTCACCAACAGCCAGCCAGAAAAGACCCTCTTTATTCCCACTTTTTGCTTCCTGCCAGTCAGCCAATCTTCTATCCATGCAAGTATCATCTGTAACACCATGGGCTCTTAACTTGTTTAGCAGCCTCATGTGCACCACCTTCTCAAAGGCCTTCTGAAAATCCGACTCTTCTTTATCTATCCTGCCTGTCATTTTCTCAAAGAATTCTTACATATTTGTTGGGCAATATTCCCCTCAGAGAAGCCTCCTCACTAAGACTGGTTAGGCACAGCCTATCCTGCCCAAGGTCATATCGACTATCTGTAATCAATTCCTTTCCATCCAAATACTTATACTGTATATCCCGTCCTTTAGAATGCCTTCCGATAACTTACCCACCACTGACATCAGGCTCAGCAACCTATAATTTCCTGGCGTACTCTGAGAGCCTTTTTAAACAATGGGACAGCTATAGCTATTCACCATTCTCTGACACCTCTACGGGGGGCCCTGCAACTTGGCCACTAGCCTCCCACAAAGTTTCAGGGTCACCTTGTCAGGCCCTGGCTGGGTTCCTCCAGCATTTTGTGTATATTCCTACCTCTTTACAGCAGTCTCTCTTGTATTTTTAATCCTGCTTCATTGCTACTTTCATATATCATTTTATTTTCTTCCTTTACAAACTCATCAAAATTTCTTTTTCTCCTGTCGCTGTCCCCATAGTGTCTCATGGAGAAGCACTTCAGTGTCTAAACATCCTCGATGCTGAGGGAATGCTCAGTTGTCTCCAAGCAAAATACTACAGATGCTGGAAGTCTCCAAAAAAATAGAAAGTATCTGAAATTATTAGAAGTTCAGGTAGCATCCGTGGAAAGAGAAACAGAATCAATGACCTCACACCAGTTCCAACGTGTTAATTGTTTCTCTACGCAGACACTGCCTGGCTTACTGAGTGTTTCCTGCATTATCTATTCCCACACTACTTTGCCACAGTTATCATCCTTCGTGGAGCATTAAACCCAGGGTCAGCAGCTCCCTCAGATGGTCATGAGGGGAGAAAATCGTGGGGGTTATCCCTTGTTTCTTGGCTAACACTGAACCCAAAATCAGCTACAGTGAAACAGTCCAATATAACGTCACATAGGCGCACAGATTGGCTGCCACGTTTTTTGCCTCAAAGCAAAGAATCATAATATGAAAATAGGATGGACTGCAAATGTGGAAACGTGGAAATACCCAGTAGGTCAGGAAGCATGTGCGGAGAGAGATGCTGCAGATCAAACCCTTCAGAAGATCAGGTGGTCAACATTTGCAGCTTGTCAGGTAGAATGAAGGAACAGTTACAACACAGGAGTAGGCAGCTGTCTTCCTGCAGAACAGTGAGTCTTTTTCAATCGTAAGGACATTGATTAGAACCATTACATCTGTCGCTCTCTCCACAGACACCAGCTGATCAAATGAGTATTCCTAGTACAACTTGTTCTTATTTCACATTTTACAAATACTTCACAGTCACAAACTCTGAAGTTATGAATGACGGAAATTTGCCAGTTTTATAATTATAGACAATAGACAATAGGTGCAGAAGTAGACCATTCGGCCCTTCGAGCCTGCACCGCCATTTTGAGATCATGGCTGATCAATTACTTTCAATATACGGTTCCTGCCTTGTCCCCATATCCTTTGATTCCCCTATCCATAAGATACCTATCTAGCTCCTTCTTGAAAGCATCCAGAGAATTGGCCTCCACTACCTACTGAGGCAGTGCATTCCAGACCCCCACAACTCTCTGGGAGAAGAAGTTTTTCCCTAACTCTGTCCTAAATGATCTACCCCTAATTCTCAAACCATGCCCTCTGGTACTGGACTCCCCCAGCATCTGGAACGTATCTCCTGCCTCTATCTTGTCCAATCCCTTAATAATCTTATATGTTGCAATCAGATCCCCTCTCAATCTCCTTAATTCCAGCGTGTACAAGCCCAGTCTCTCTAACCTCTCTGCATAAGACAGTCCGGACATCCCAGGACTTAACCTCGTGAATCCACGCTGCACTTCCTCTACAGCCAGGCAGTGTTTGCAGTGAGGCCTTGCACCTTCTCCTGACACCTGCATCCTCCTTTCCCCAACCACTTACCAATTTAAGTATCACTCTCAATAAAACTGTGTCAATATTTTGGCCACTAACTTATTCCAATGTATTTTAAACCTCTCTGCCGATGCTGTATTAATTATTTTTATTTAGCGATACCACGGAGTTGGCCTTTACAGCCCTTCGGCCACACCACCCAGCGACCCTGGACAAGCCCAACTAACCCCAACTTATCGCGGGACAATTCACGATGACCAATCAATTGTCCTTGGACTGTGGGAGGAAACCGGAGCACCTGGAGTAAATCCACGCATTCCACGGAGAGGACGCATGGAAGCTCCTTACAGAACGGCACCAGAATCGAAATCTGAACCTCGGAATGCCCCAAGCTGCAACAGTGTTGCGTTAACCACTATGCTACCGTCGCGCAATCTGTTATCTGTTGCTCTGTGGTGTGACTTCACCTTCCTTTGTGAGCGGACCGTGAAGACAATGGTTCCTGCTTAGAGATCAGTACAGCCAGTATAAAGTAGAGTTGCATTCTTTTCCTCTATTTTACCTCTTATGACCCAGGGGAAGTCCATTCAGCCCATCAGATCCATGCCATCCCATTGCTTCACCCACCCAGTCTCTCCCATACATGTCCAGAAACCCCATCTTTAATACTGTTACGTGTTTTTGCCATTAGCAGCAGAATACAGTGGCCAAATAGGTCCCCAATTGACACATCTTTGGGATGTGGGAGGAAACCAGACTGCTAGGGGAAAACATGCAACCCAGACACTCCAGGAGTCATAACTCGCTGAGTCTATCACACAAACAGGCCCTTCTGCCCGCGTCATGTCCGCATCACCCATCTGCACCTATTCCCTTCGCCTGCAGACGGTCCACAGCATCACTGGCGATTCAACGGCACGCGCAGCTACCTTTCAAATATTGTGAGAGTCTCTGCTTCCACAACCTTTTCAAACACCTTGTTCCAGATTGCAACCAACCTCTGACTGAAACAAATTCCTCTTTGGATCTCTTCTAATCCTTTTACTCCTCAGCTTAACCACTGCTCACAATTTTAGACGTCTCCATCATGAGGAAAGGTTTCTCAACTTCTTTCCCATCTAGGGCCCTCATAATTTCATTCGCCTCTATCAGGTACCCACCCTCACCCTCCCCCACTCCAAGGAAAACAAATTCAATCAGTCCAGTGTCGACGTAACTGAGGGAACACCCTGGTGAATCTCCCCCTCTCCCTCTCAATGCTACAGTGTACATTGAACTGTGCACCATACAGACGAGACAGCAGATACTGAAATACAGGGTGGCAAACAATATGCTGGAGGAAGTCAGCAGGTCAGGCAGCATCTGTGGGAGGAAAGGAATAGTCAACGTGTCGTCAACTCCCTGCATCAGAGCTTTAAACTAAAACCCTTTATGCAAATCTCCAGATATGACCAAACTAAAGCTTCATATAGCTGCTTCCTCCATACCTTTATATTTTATGGTCTAGCTCATATAGGCAAGCGTTACGTATTATTTCTTCATCACCCTATCCACCTGGGCTGCCCCTCAATACTTCCTTGGTCAAAGTCGTGCCCTGGCTGGGCCTCCCAAACCTCACACTTATTATCAACATCGTTCCACCTGCTGTTACTTTACCCTGTTTCTCAGGTAATCAATATTGTTCTGTTACCAAAAGGGCGGCAGCAATACAGTGCAATACATTAAAAAATATAAATGATAATGAGAAATATATATATGTGTAGTAAAGAAAATTCAATTAAGTAAGTAGTACAATAAGAGAGCAAACAAAATGGTGTGTTAAGGTTCACTGGTTGGTTCATTGTCTGTTCAGAGATGTAATGATGGAGGGGAAGATGCCATTTCTAAAGCATTTTCCCCTAAGTGTGTCTTCAGGCTCATGTACCTGCCCCTAGAGATGCAGAGTCATAAAGTCATAGAAGACTAGAGCACAGAAACAGGTCCTTTGGCCCACCTAGTCCGTGCTGAACCATTAATCTGCCCAAGTCCCATTGACCTGTGCTCAGCCAACATCCCTCCATACCCCTCCCATCAATGCACCTAACCAAATTTCTCTTAAGTATTGGAATCAATCCTGCACCAACTGCTTGTGCTGTCAGCTCATTCCACACTCTCAGTAAAGCACCCCCCACCATGTTTCCCTTGAACATTTCTCTGCAACCCATGACCTCTAGTTGTGAGACACCCAACCTCAATGGAAAAAGCTTGCTTGCACTTAATCTATCTATACCCCCATAATCATTAAACCTCTATCAAATCTCCCCTCAACCTCCTACATTGTAGGGAATAAAGTCCTAACCTATTCAACCTTTCCCTAAAATTCAGGTCCTCTAGTCCCAGCAACATCATTGTAAATTTCCTGTGTTCTTTCGATCTTACTGATATCTTTCCTGTAGGTCAGAGACTAGAATGCACACCACATTCCAAATCAGGCCTCACCAAAGTCTCTTACAGTTTCAACATAACATCCCAACTCCTGTTCTCAATTGACTTATGAAGGCCAATATGCCAAAAGCATTCTTTATGACCCTAAATAACTGTGATGCCACTTTCAAGGAATTATGCATCTGTAAAGCCATTTTGACTATCCCAAATCAATCCCTTATAACACCTTCCAATAACTATCCCAGTACTGATGTCAGGCTCACTTGCCTATAATCTCCTGGTTTACTCTTACAGCTTTTCTTGAATGACTGAATAACATTAGGTATCCTCCAATACTCTGGCACCTCACCAGTGGCTAAGAATGTTTTAAATATTTATGCTGGAGCCCCTGCTGTTTCTGCACTAGCCTCCTACAGGATCTGAGGGGACATAATGTCAGACCTGGGGGATTTATTCGCCTTAAAAAGAGAGTGGTTGGTGCATGGAGTGTACTGCCTGAGTCAGTGGTGGAGGCAGATACACTAGTGAAGTTTAAGACAGGTATATGGAGGAATTTAAGGTGGGGGGGTTATATGGGAGGCAGG
Source organism: Hypanus sabinus (assembly GCF_030144855.1). Taxonomy (NCBI): domain Eukaryota; kingdom Metazoa; phylum Chordata; class Chondrichthyes; order Myliobatiformes; family Dasyatidae; genus Hypanus; species Hypanus sabinus. The sequence goes on along the minus strand of NC_082726.1, from coordinate 11,514,099 downwards.
GTTTAAAGGTTGGCACAACATTGTGGGCCGAAGGGCCTGTAATGTGCTGTATTATTCTATGTTCTATGTTCTAATTGATTAGAGACCCCTTAGGGGAAAATGATCATAATATGATCGTCTTCACCCTGTCATTTGAGAAAGAGAAGCTAAAATCATGTGTATCAGTATCACAGTGGAGTAAAGGGTATTACAGAGGCATGAGAGAGGAGTTGGCCAGAATTGATTGGAAAAGAACATTGACAGGGGTGCTGGCAGAGCAACAAGGGCTGGAATTTCTGGAAGCAATTCAGAAGGCACAGGATATATACATTCCAAAGTGGAAGAAGCATTCTAAAGGCAAGATGACACAACCATGGCTAACAAGACAATTCAAAGCCAACATAAAAGAGGGCGTGTAATACAGCAAAAATTAGTGTGACGTTAAAGGATTGGGAAGCCTTAAAACACCAACAGAAGACAACTAAAAAGGTCATTGAGAAGGTAAAGATGGAAGACAAAAGCAAGCTAGCCAATAATATTAAAGGGGATACCAAAAGTTTCTTCAGATACATAAAGTATAAAAGAGAGATGAGAGAAGATATCAGACCACTGGAATATGATGAAGAGGCAGTAATAGGGAACAAGGAAGTAGCAGATGAACTGAGTAAGTATTTTGTATCAGTCTTCACTGTAGAAGACACTAACAGCATGGAGGAAGTTGCAAGTGTCAGAGGTCATGAAGTGTGTGAAGTTACCATGACTAGAGAGAAGGTTCTTGGGAAACTGAAAGGTCTGAAGATAGATAAGTCACCAGGACCAGGTGGTGTACACCACAGGCTTCTAAAAGAGGTAGTTAAAGAGATTGTGGAGGCATCAGTAATGGTCTTTCAAAAATCACGAGATTCTGGAGTAGTTCTGGAAGATTGGAAAATTGCAAATATCACTTTTCAAGTAGTGAGAGAGGCAAAAAAAACAGGAAATTATAGACCAGTTAGTCTGACCTCAGTGGTTGGGAAGGTATTGGAGTCGATTGTTAAAGATGTGGTTTTTGGGGTACATGGAGATACATGATAAAATAGGCCATAATCCGCATGGTTTCCTCCAGGAAAAACCTTGCCTGATAAATCTGTTGGAATTCTTTGAAGAAATGAAAAACAGGATAGATAAAGGAGTTTTAGTTGATATTGTGTACTTGGATTTCCAGAAGCCCTTTGACAAGGTGCCCCACATGAGACTGGTTAAGCTATAAGCCCATGGCATTTATCCCATTCCAGCTCCAACTCTTCAACACAGACTGTTACGAGCTGCAACTGATGGCACTTCTTGCACGTAAAGTCATCAGGGTCCCTTTCTGTTGTGTACTTAATAGTTAAGTAATATTTGAGTAATCTTTTATATGTATATTGTTTGATTAAACATTCTTGTTTGTTTAAATCATTAATTATAGGTTATATGTAAAAAATGTGAATTGCATATGTCATCACACTACCATGTGATACAGGCATGCCTTGCTTAAAGTAAACTCAAAGTTAGACGCATATTTCTGACTTCTGTGTATTCCTTTGAGTTAGATTAACGTTTTGAAGTTATAAAACATAACATTTGTGGTAAGGTATTTTTAAGATGAACCTGAGATGACTATCAACCTCTTAAAGTGCAGTGAGACATTCGAACTAAAAAAAAACACAGCAAGTAAAAAATGCAGCCCAGCATGTGTAGAGACATCAAGTTAAAAAAAAATGCTGTAAACCAAAAAAATTCAGGGTTCATAAAAAGTATTGAGTGATAATTATTACTAAAAAAAATCAGAAATGTCTGGCTACATCAGAAAGCCTGATGAGTTTGAGCACATGACAGATAACTGGCTCATGTATACTGAACTATTGGAACAGTATTTTGAAGCAAATGAAATAGGCAATGAGAAGCAAGTGCCAATTTTGCTATGTGCATTGGGTTTAAAGGCATACAGTTTGCTTTGACATTTGACTACTCCAACCAAACCATCAAAAATGAGATTTCCTGATATTGTCAAAGTAATGCAGAAGCATTTAAAACCAAAACCATTGTTGATCACAGGGCACTTTAAGTTTAATAAGTGGAATCAAAAAGGAGTCCAGTTCAGCAAAGGTGGCTGAATTGAAGAGATCATCTCAGCATTGTCAGCTTGATAATGCTTTTGATGATGCACTGAACCCTAAAAGAAAGCATTAACAAGAGTCCTAACTGAAGCACAGCTTACATTCAAAAGAGCAGTTGAAATTGTTGTTTCAATGGAAACCACTGACAGAGATGTTTTGATTCGCAGTCAAGAATAAAGGTGAGTGTGAATAAAATTGCAGCATCTAAATAGAAGCCAGTTTGCTGAAACAAATTGTGTTACCGTTGTGGTAGGGGCGCAATTACACCAAACAAATACAAATTTAAAGGTGAAATTTGCAGAAAATGCAACAAAGTAAGACACACACAAACAGCATGTCAGGCAGACACAATTAAACAGACTGCAGAGAGAAGAGAAAAATATACAAAGTCATGTTGCAGTTTCAACGAGAGCACTAATCTGCATGTTGCTGATGAAAAATCTGAATGGATTTTTATACTTCCCTATATCATTCGGAATTTCCTCAGGATTGTGGTACCATGTGTGATTTTCTTGGGAAATTGAATTTCCCAAGACTATCACCAGATGATCTTTCAATATTGGGAACTCCTATGACTGATGCAGAAATCAAAGGGGTTATTTCCTCCATGAATTCAGGGAAAGCACCTGGTCTGGATGGGTATACAGCAGAATTTTTAATATGTTTTTCCGCTACTCTTTCTCTTTGGTTATATAAAGTTTTTGAAGAAGCAATTAGATTGGGAAATTTGCCACAATCTTTTTATAGAGCTTCCATCTCTTTAATATTGGAGAAAGATAAAGACCCTACTGATTGCGCATCCTTTAGACCAATATCCTTATTGAATGTAGATTCCAAGATTTTTTTCCAAGTTACTTGCATCCAGGTTGGAGAAGGTATTACCCCAAAATATCTCGGAAGATCAAACCGGTTTTATTAAAAATTGTTATTCTTTTTTCAATATTAGGAGGTTATTGAATATTGTGTATACTCCTTCACATAACATTTCAGAATGTGTTATTTCATTAGATGCGGAGAAAGCATTTGACAGAGTTGAATGGCCTTAGTTATTTAATGTGTTAGAGAAGTTTAATTTTAGTCCGACATTTATTTCCTGGATTAAACTGATTTATCACACTCCAGTAGCCTCGGTGTTTACTAATAATCAAAGATCTCCCTTTTTTCGTTTATTTCGGGGCACTAGACAAGGCTGTCCTCTTAGCCCACTATTATTTGATATTGCTTTAGAACCCTTGGCAATTGCTATCAGAGAATCACAGGATATTCTTGGTATTAACCGTGGGACAGATACTCATAAGTTATCTTTGTATGCAGATGATTTATTATTATTTATTTCTAATCCTGAGAAATCTATTCCAGCAGTTTTATCATTGTTGGCTCATTTTAGTGACTTTTCTGGGTATAAATTAAATCTTAATAAGAGTGAATTGTTGCCTTTAAATAAACAGGTCCCAATTTATGGAAACTTACCTTTTAAATTAGTTAATGACTCTTTTATTTACTTAGGGATTAAAATCACAAAAAACCATAAAGACTTATTTAAGGTTAATTTTGTACCCTTAATTGATCAGATTAAATGCTTGTTTACTAAGTGGTCACCATTATCTTTATCTCTGATAGGTAGGATTAATGCTATTAAGATGGTTATTTTATCTAAATTTTTATATATTTTTCAAGCGGTACCAATTTTTATTCCGAAATCCTTTTTTTTACTAATGTTGATTCAAAAATTTCCTCATATATATGGCAGAATAAAAATTCCCAGGTTAGGTAAAATATACTTACAGAAGGCAAAGAAGGAAGGTGGGTTAGCATTGCCTAATTTTAGATTTTATTATTGGGCAGTTAATATTGGATATTTGATATGTTGGTTGAAAGATTGGGATGGATCTTTTAGCCCTCATTGTGTGAGCCTGGAAATTAAATCGGTACCAGGTTATGCACTGGGTTCTACTTTGGGGACTTCTCTCTCTTTTGCTCTTTCTAAATTGCCGAAACGAATTGACAACCCGATAGTTAAACATACTTTACATATATGGTTTCAATTTCGGAAATTCTTTGGGTTGACTCAGTTTGTTTTAAATATTCCTATTGTATCCAATTGTTTTTTCCACCCTTCAATTATAGACCAAGTTTATTCGGCTTGGAAGACTAAGGGACTACTATGATTTTCTGATTTACTTTTGGACAATTGTTTTATGTCTTTTGAGCAATTATCTAATAAATATAATTTGCCTAGATTTCATTTTTTTAGATATTTACAGATTAGGCATTTTTTAAATACTGTACTTCCTACTTTTCCAAATTTTGTGTCTTCAGGCATTTTGGAGAGTTTGTTTGAATTAAACCCTTTTCAAAAAGGGCTTATATCAAAACTTTATAATATAATTATGAAAATATGTTCAGAGCCCCTTTATAAGACAAAAAATAATTGGGAAAGAGAGCTTAATCTTATTATTCCTATTGAGAATTGGGATAGAATTCTTCAATTAGTTAATACATCATCTATATGTGCCAAACATTCATTAATACAGTTTAAGGTCATACATAGGACCCATATGTCCAAGGATAAATTTGCTCATTTTTATTCTTATATAAATGCTATTTGTGATAGATGTCAATCTGAAATAGCGTCTTTAACTTATATGTTCTGGTCATGTCTGCTTTTGAAAAAATATTGGAAAGATATTTTTGATATTATCTCTGCGGTATTGAACATTAATTTACAACCCCATCCTATTACCGCAATTTTTGGTTTACCAATGATAGACTCACTTCATTTATCTTCTTCCGCCTGTCAAATGATTGCGTTTCTTACTCTAATGGCTAGAAGATCTATTTTGCTGAATTGGAAGGAAATTAATCCTCCCACTGTATTTCATTGGTTTTCTCAAACTATGTTATGTTTAAATTTAGAAAAAATTAGAAGTGGTGTATTTGATACTTCTATTAAATTTGAAAAGATATGGAGACCATTTATTCAATACTTTCATATGATGTAATATGACCCTGTTTTAAGCCTATTTGATTTTCCAGTTTTGATTTTATATATGTTGAGAGGATCGGAGTTGACGACACTGAAGATTTTGTATTCTTGTGAGATATTATAAACAGCCCTTTTTTTCTTTTTCTCTTTTTTCTTTTTTGTTTTTTTTCTTTATTAGTTATTAGATTATTAGTTTAGTTTTTTTTACATAATTTTTTTTCTTCTTTTTTCTGTTTTTTTTATTATATATTATGATATACCTAGATTTGCCTTTTTTAGTTATATATTGTATCATCCATGATTTGGGAATACTCATTTATACTGTAATCATTGCTTATGTATTCTTTCATGTTCAGTTGAAATGTGTATGTTTGTAATCCCATTATCTATGTATCAATTGTATTTTGTTGATATCAATAACAATAATAAAAAGATTGAAAAAAAAATCTGAATGATGAGAGGGACACAGTAGCCTTGAGGATTATAGCGTAAAAATTAACAATAGACAAGCAATATGGCTGACACCAGAATTGAATGGCAAATTAATTAAAATAGAATTGGACACTGGCTCAGCTGTTTCAGTCATTCCACAAAATGAGTTTGAATGCCACTTAAAACATACTAAGCTGAAGCCTGCATATATCCAACTAAGAACTTTTACTGGAAAAGATAACTCCTGTGTGAATGATATTTGTAACAGTGAACTACAACAACCAGCAAACTGCATTGGGCTCGCATATGGTAAAAACAGGAGGACCAGCATTGTAGGGGTGTGACTGGCTGAGACAACAACAACTTGATTGGAGATCCATCCACCATTTGCCACTTTCACTGTAATGAAGCCAACTGAAAGTGAATTAAGAAAGGTACTGGATGATGCTATTATTGTCTCCATGCTGAACATTAAGAACTGAAGCTCAAGAGAGGAAAAACGGGTGTTGGTGTCAACCTCTACACCTCTGATTGGAAAGCATATTGGACCAAAGAAGGGCCATACTGCTCAGAGGAATTGCGAAAGTGACAAAGCACTGGTCTGACAACAACAGTTTTTGTAGGCGACATATCTGAGAAAGATTCTGTTATGTCAATTGGACAGTTACTTGCAACATGTGGCTTGGTTTTAAGCTGGAAGGGAGTTCAGGGTGCTTCAGGAAAGTTGCAAATATTCAGCTTTTGTAAGTATAAGGAACCAGAATCTACTTCACGTACATTTAAGTTCCTGCTTGAACTTCATGGGAGTCAAAAAGCTGCTTGTAAATGTAGACGTAAAGACCAAGCCAAGCTGGATGAATGGAAAGCCAAAAAGAAAGGAGTCAATGGAGATATAAAAACAGAGGATTCATCACATGATGTTGTGGATGAGGAAACTAAGAGCAGAGATCAAATCATAAAGGAGGCAATAGAAGGATTAGTAAGAGAATAATCCAGTTAACTAAATGCAGCTTCCCAAGATCAAGATGCACAAACTAGGAGAAGAAAAAGGAGGGAAGAGATGGAGAGAAAGAATACGAAGGAGAAAGGTATGAAAGCGAGAAGGAAGGTGAAAAAGAAAAAAGGATTGAAATAGATCCAGAGAGAGAAAGATGAAATGCGTTCAGAGCAGTCAGAACCACTTCCTGCAGTCTCAGAGTCAACTCCTACAACCACCATGGAGGCCCTAGAATCTGAGATTGTTTCACAGCCACAAGTTTCACCTGCCAAGCAGAGTGACCTCCTTTTCAGGAAAGGCAATATCCCACAGGAGTAAGAATGCCTTCACAATTAAATCTTTAGGCATGAATGGGACAACTTAAAATTTACTCTTCTGTGGTTGCATTATACACAGTATGTTATGTATAGCTGAGATGCATTCTATATTGAGTTGGAGTTTATAGCTAAGCAGGAAGGGGTGTTGTGTATTTAATATTTAAGTAATATTTGTGTAATCTTGGAAGTATATAGCTTGATTAAATATTTTTGTTCATTTAAATAATTAATTACAGGTTATATGCAAACATCATCACTCTAGCACGTGTGTGCCTCACTTAAAGTAAATTCAAAGTTAGACACACACTTCGGACTCCTGTGCCATCCTTTGAATAGTCTAATATTTTGATGTTACAAAATATAATAGTACCTTCACACATCCCGCAAGAGGAGCATTCCATTGTCCTCTCTAGCATCCCCAATGCTCTAAGATAGAAAGAATAAATGACGATAAATAAATCTGCCTATGGCCTATGGTTCTTGATGAAGCCACCTCCACTCCTCAATATCTTACACTGGCCCACTCACACAATGGCCGCTCTGCTTAAACCCATCTTCCTTTTATTGGAGCTTGTCAAGTGTCAGACTATGCACAATCTAATGTCTTTTCGGCAAGTATATGAACATAAGACATTAAAAAGGAATTGGGCCATTTGGCCCATCGAGTCTGTTCCACCACTCTATCATGGCTGATCTATTTACACTCTAACCCCATTCTCCTGTCTTCTCCCCATTTCCTTTAATGCCCTGACCAATCAAGCGCCAATCAGCCACAGCTTTAAATATACTCAATGACTTGTCCGATACAACCACCTGTGGCAATGAACTCCACAGATTTACTACCCTCGGGCTAAAGGAGTTCTTCCTCATTTCTGTTCTAATTGGACTTCCCTCTAATCTGAGGCACTGCCCTCTGGTGCTGGACTCACCCATTCAACATAGGAAACATTCTCCTTACATCCCCTCTACCCAGACATTACAATATTCGATAGGTTTCATTGAATTCCTGCCCCACCCCATTCATCTAAATTCCAATGAGCACAGTCCCAGAGCCATCAGACACTCCTCACACATTAACCCTTTCTTAACTGAAATCATTCTCATGAGTTTTTGCCAATGCCAGCACATCTTTTCTCGGATAAGGGGCCTAAAATTGCTCACAATACTTCAAATACATTCTGACCAATGCAATATAAAGCCTCAGCATTACATCTTTGCTCCTATACGCTAGTCTTTTCAAAACAAATGCCAACATTGTATTTGCCTTCCTTAGCACCCAATCCACCTGCAAATTAACCTTTAGGGACTCCCAAGTCCCATTGCACCTCTGATTTTTAAATTTTCTCATTTAGAAAATAGTCTACACTTTTATTCCTTCTACCAATGTGCATGACCATACACTTCCCGACACTATATTCCCTCTGCCACATCTTTGCCCATTCTCCTAATCTGTTAGTCCTTCTACAGGCTCCCTGCTTCCTCAATACTACTTCCCCGTCACCTGTCTTTGTATTGTTCACAAACATGGCCATGAAGTCATCAATTCCATCATCCAAGTCATTGACATATATTGTGAAAAGGAGTGGTGCCAACCCTGATCCTTATAGAACCCCCCCCCCCCATATTCCTGTTCTTTGCCTCCTGCCAATCAACCATTCTTCTATCCATGCTAGTACTTTTCCCGTAATAACTTCGGCTCTCATCTTGTTAAGCAACCTCTTGGACAGCACCTTGTCAAAGGCCTTCTGAAAGTAAACATCACCCACTGCCTCTCCTTTGGCTATCCTGCCTGTTATTTCCTCAAAGAATTCCAAAAGATTTGTCATGCAAGATTCCCCCTTAAGGAAACAATGCTGACTTCCACTTATTTTATCATGTACCTCCAAGTACTCCAAAACCTCATGCTTAATAATGGACTCCAACATCACTGATATCAGGTTATTTGATCTATAATCTCCTTTCTCCAGCCTCCTTCCCCTTTTAAAGAGCAGAGCGACATTGCAATTTTCCACAACACCAGAACCATTCCAGAATCTCGTGATTCTTGGAAGATCATTACCAGTGCTTCCACAATCTCTTCAGCCACCTCTTTCAGATCCATCTGATCTGAGTGACTTACATACCTGCAAACCTTTCAGATGCTCAAGCACCTTCTCCTTAGTGATAGCAACTACACTCACTTCTGCCTCCTGACATTTTCAAATTTCTGGCATATTGAATTAGCGATGACTGACACAAAATAATTACTTTATTCCTCTGCAATTTCTTTGTCCCCATTACTACCTCTCCAGCACCATTTTCCAACAGCCTAGTATCCACTCTCGCCTCTCTTTTACTCTTTCTATACTTGCAAAAATTTTTGGTATCCTCTTTCATATTATTGGCTAACTTATATTCCTATTTCATTTTTTCTCTCCTTATGGTTTTTTTGTTGTCTTCTGTGGTTTTTAAAAGTTTCCCAATCCTCTAACTTCCCATTAATTTCTGCTGTATTGTGTGCCCTCGGAGACTCAGAGACAGGTAAGGTCAGGCAGAGCGGTAGTTATAAGGGACCTGATAGTTAGGGGAACAGAAAGGAGATTCAGTGGCTGCAAAAGAGACACTAGGATGGTCTATTGCCTCCTGGGTGCTGGGGTCCAGGATGCATTGCAGCATCTACAGGATATTCTCAAGGAGGAGGGTGAACAGCCAGAGATCATGATTCATATTGGCAGCAATAACACAGGCAGAAACGGGAATGAGGAATATGTAGAGTTAGGAAAGAGGTTAAAGAAAAGAACCTCCAAGGTAGTAATCTCTGGATTACTCCCAGTGCCATAAGATAATTAGGTAGGAATGGGGTGATAGCACGAATGAATGAGTGGCTGAGGAGATGGTGCCGGGGGCAGGGTTTCAGGTTCTTGAATCATTGGAACTTTCTCTGGGGAAACGGAGACCTATACAGGAGAGATGGGTTGCACATGAACTGGAGGGGAACCAATATCCTGGCTGCAAGGTTTGCTGATGTTACTTGGGAGAGTTTAAACTAGACTTGCAGGGGACTGGGAACCAGAGCCCCAGGTCAGTAAGGGAAGGATCGGGGAAGGTAGATATCAGGGAATGTATCGAAAGACAAAATCTAAATATCAGATATGATGGGTCGGATAGTTTGAAGTGTGTCTATTTTAATGCTAGGAGTATTATTGGTAAGGGTGATGAACTTAGAGCATGGATCAGTTCATGTGACTACGATGTTGTCCTGAAACTTAGTTGAGAGGGGGCAGGAATGAGTACCAGGTTTTCAAAGTTTTAGAAAAGATAGAGGAGGGGGTGGAGTTGCACTACAAATCAGGGACAATATCACAGCTGCACTCAGAGGAGACATAATGGAGGGGTCAGACACTGAGTCCATTTGGGTGGAATTCACACTGATGAGATTGTACTACAGACCCTCCCCCCCCCCCACAACAGCCACTGAGATATTGAAGAGCAGATATGTCATCAGATTAAAGAAACATTTAAAAATAATTGGGTTGTTGTCATTGGGGGAGGGGCAGTTTCAACTTCCGTAATATAAACTGGGATCTTCTTAGTGCAAGAGGTTTTGATGGGGCAGAACTTGTTAAGTGTATCCAGGAAGGTTTCTTAAATCAACACATGGACAGTCCAATGAGAGGAGGGGCCCTTGTGTTGGGTAATGAGCCTGGCCAGGTGACTGACCTTTCAGTGGGCGAGCAGTTAGAGAACAATGACCACAACTCCTTAATTTTCAGGCTATTTGCTATCTCTTCAGAAACTGTGGCACGAAGGTAGCAATGAGAAGGGTCCAATTCCTGGGTAACAGGGCCCCTACTGATGGATGCCGCTTTTTTGAGGAAGTAATTTGAAGAAGCACTCGATCCTGGGGAGGCTGTGCCTTCATTGCTTTATTTTTGCCTCAGAATAGATCTTCAGAGATGTTGACACCTGGGAACCTGAAACTGCTCACCCTTTTCACTACTGATCCCTCAACCAGGACTGGTGTGTGTTCGCTCAATCTCCCCTTCCTGAAGTCCACAATCAATTCTTTGGTCTTACAGACATTGAGTGCAAGTCGCTGGGTGCAACACCACTCAGCCAGCTGATCTATCTCACTCCTGTACGCCACCTTGTCACCATCTGAAATTCTGTCAAAAATAGTTGCATTGTCAGCAAATGTATAGATGCCATTTGACTTCTACCTAGCCACACATTCAAGGGTTCATTTAGAGTGAGTAATAGGCTCAGCATGCATCATTGAAGTGCACTGATGTTGACTGCCAGCGAGGAGGAGGTGTTGATTCCAATCTGTGAGGAAGTTAAGGATCCAGTTGCAGAGGGAGGTACGGAGGCCCAGGTTTTGAAGCTTGTTGATTAGTAGTGAGGTTATGATGGTGTTGAACACTGAGCTGGAATCAATAAAAAGTCAGTGAGACTGCATCTGCTATAGACCTGTTGTGGCGATAGGCAAATTACAACAGGCCCAGGTCTTTGCTTAGGCAGGAGTTGATTCTGGCCATGAGCAACCTCTCAAAGCACTTCATCACAGTAGATGTGAGTGCAACTGGGTGATAGTTGATAGTCGCGACACTTCACCTGTGAGTCGGCCGGTGTGGTATACTGAGTCTGGTGCTCCCAGTGTGGCCTTTTATATATTGGTGAGACCCAACGCAGACTGGGAGACTGTTTTGCTGAACACCTACGCTCTCTCCACCGGAGAAAGCAGGATCTCCCAGTGGTCACACATTTTAATTCCACATCCCATTCCCATTCTGAAATGTCTACCCATGGCCTCCTCTACTGTCAAGATGAAGCCACATTCAGGTTGGAGGAACAACACCTCATATACCGGCTGGGTAGCCTCCAACCTGATGGCATGAACATTGACTTCTCCAACTTCCGTTAATGCCCTTCCTCCCCTTCTTACCCCATCCCTGACATATTTAGTTGTTTGTCTGTTCACCATCTCCCTCTGGTGCTTCCTCCCTCCCTTTCTCCCAAGGCCTCCCGTCCCATGATCCTTTCCCTTCTCTGGCTCTGTATTCCTTTCACCAATCACCTTTCCAGCTCTTAGCTTCACCCCAACCCCTCCGGTCTTCTCTTATCATTTTGCATTTCCCCCTCCCCCCTCTACTTTCAAATCTCTTACTATCTTTCCTTTCAATTAGTCCTGACGAAGGGTCCCGGCCCGAAACGTCGATAGTGCTTCTCCTTATAGATGCTGCCTGGCCTGCTGTGTTCTACCAGCATTTAGTGTGTGTTGCTTGAATTTCCAGCATCTGCAGATTTCCTCATGTTTGATTGTTGTTAAGTCAGCTCACCCTGCTCTTCTTGAGCACTGCTAAGATTGACATCCTTTTGAAGCAGGTAGGAATCTCCAAACATCGCTGTGAGCCATTAAAGATGTCCTTGAACACTCCCACCAGTTGGTTGGCAGAGGTGTTTAACTGCTCTACCAGGTACACCACTGGGGCTTTTCGCCTTGCGACAGCTCTGGAAAGATGTTCTGATGTCAGCCTTCGAGTCAGAGATCGCAGGCTCACCAGATGCCGCAGGGACCTGCACAGATGTAGTTACCTTTCAAAGGGAACTTCTCCCTGTCAAAGAGCGCACAAAGGTGTTGAGCTCATCTAGGAGTGACACATCGCAGCCATTCAAGCTGTTAGTTTTGCCTTGTAGGAAGTTCTAGCCTGCAGACCCTGCCAGAGCTGATGTACATACAATTCCAACTCCAATTTCAATTGGAATCATCTCTAGCTCTTAAAGTAGCCTTCTGTAAGTTGTATCTGAATGTCTTGTAACACAGCAGATAATGTCCATGCAACTTATGCAGTTGTTTTGGTTTGTACTGGGAATGTAACAGGAATAAATTGTTCGACCCTTCAGGTCTGTTCTATCATTCAGTCGTATAACTCCACCAACACACTCTCTGTTTCCATTAATATTCAGTTATAACTTGTCCAGCAAAAATACTTTCTTTAGGAAAGTGAAACTCTGCACATACTCTCACACTTCTTCCCCTTATCATCAGGTCTCAAATGGCCCAGTACCTTTCAACTCTTCATTTAATTTTCCAATTTAGTCATTTTAAACACTGCACAGCTGCTGCAAAGCAACAAATTTCAGACCATCCAGGTCACTGATAATAAATCGGACCCTGATCCTGACTCTGACCCTGAAAAGGTCAGGCAGCCTCTGTGGTGAGGGTAGCCTCCCAGTGGCCCTCTCTAGAAGCAGATTCTTTCAGCTTCCACCTCACAATTTCCATTGAATCCTGTTGATCATTCCAAGATCTTCAGACTTTACTTGATCCTATGTGAGCCAGTGCTTGCTGACACCATCCCTGAATAATCTCCTAATCTGCTTCTTCTCCCCTACCTCCAGGGTGCCAAGGTGTTTATGGTTTTTGCTGGATTCTCTTATTCTCTTGACTACCCCTCCCATTCCTCCCCCCCCCACCCCACTGAGCCTGCAGTTGCTGGAGGTTACGAAGCACTCATTTCCTGCCTGAGCTGACCACTCTCCTGGCTTTGGTGTTGGAATAGGAAATGATTTGCCATTGTTTCATGTAGCAAGATACAGTGTAAAGCTTGTCGTGTACACTGTCCAAACAGACCAGATCATTACACAGTGCATTGAGATAGAACGAGGTGAGATGATAACAATGCGGAATAAAGGGCAACAGCTGCAGGGAAAGTGCAGTGCAGCCAGACAATGAAGTGCAAGATCGTAATGAGAAGCGAGAGTCTATCAGACCATGCAAGAGGTCCATTCGAGCATCTGATAACAGCGGAACTCAGCCTGTCCTTGAGCCTGGTGGTGGGTGCATTCAGGATTTTGTAAGTTCTGTCCAATGGGAAAGGGGAGAAGAGAGATGTCCAGGGTAGCTGGGTCTTTGATCATGTTGCCTGCTTTAGATTCAAGATTGTTCAATCTCATTTCCAGTACACAAGTGTAAAAAAGAGAATGAAAGAATCTGATGCAGCACAAAAAACACAATAAGTTAACCAGTACAACAACTTAAAAAACACAATGAATATAAATTGTGTGTCCGTAAGTGATGCTAAGCACGGGAGTATCTGTCCATAAGGTGACTGACAGGAATTGGTAAAGTAATTGTGGTTGGGCTGTGGAGGGGTTGATCAGCCTATGGCTTGGGGAAATGAATTGTTTTTGAGTCTGGTGGTCCTGGTGTGGATGCTACATAGCCTCCTCCCTGCTGGGAGTGGGACAAACAGTCTATGAGCAGGGGGGTGGGATGTTACTGGCCCTTTTCCACCACCTTTCTGTACATACATTGTGACCTCGAAGGCGGGTAGGCTAGTGCCGGTGATGTGTTGGCAGTTTTGATTACCCGCTATCAGCCACAGTGCAGTTTCTGTAACTGTGCGATTATGTACATCTTGTGAGGGTGCTCTCTACCGAGCAGCTGTAGAAGGACGCGAGTATAGATGTGCACTGTCCAGTAGAGGCATTGATGAGTGTTCTTGGTCGTGTATAATGTGTCCTGGGACCAAGAGAGGTTGTGTAAGGTGTGCACTCCCAGGAGATTGAAACTGCTTGCAGATTCCACAGCTCTGCCACCAGGAGAGTTGTGAGATCTCCTGGAGTCGACTACCATCTCCTTTATCTTGTTGACATTGAGAAAGAGCTTATTTGGCTTCAAGCTTTTCCACCTCCTCTCTGTAACCGTCTCATCTTTGTCGGTGATCAGCCCCGCCACTGTCGTGTCCTCGGCAAACTTGACAACGTGATTACTCGGGTGTTTGGCCGTGCTGTCGTGTGTGAGCGGAGTACACCGCAATGGGCTCCACACACACCCCTGGGGGGCACCTGTGTCGAGGATGACGGGGAGGGAGGAGCGGCTGTGCATCCTGACCTTCTGCGGTCTGTCGGTCAGGAAGTCCAACACCTGGTTGCTCAATGGTGCATTTAGACCGAGGAGCAGGAGTTAGTTCACCGAGGTCTGTGGGACAATAGTGTTGAATGTTGAGTTAGAATCTAGAAACAGAATTCTGACATGTGACCTTGTTTTCTAGGCATGTCAGGACCAGCTGCATGACAGATGTTGTGGCATCTGTCGTAGAGTGGTTCCATTGGGAAGCATATTGGTGAGTGTCCAGTGTGACAGGAATGGAGTTTTTGTCATGTGTCATTACCAGCCATTCAAAGCACTTCATGATGATTTGTGTCGTTTTCTTCTGAGGGTGTAGAGCTCTTTGTAACTGGGACGGTAGTGGTTCATTTGAAGTATGTAGGAACAGCGGCCTGGGTGATGATGTCAGTGAGCTGGCGTGCACACTCCCTGAATGCTCAGCCTGGGATGTTGTCTGGCCCGACCACCTTCCAGGGGCTGACTCTCTCACGTCTGCCACCATTATCAGGCAGCGGCTGTGGGTGCCAGTTTTCACGGCCAGCATCGTTTTGCATAACTCAAAGCGTGCGCGGAGCATCAGGAAGGGAGGCGCCCATACGTAGTCAGTAATGCCGCTGATGCCCAGTCACATGCACCAGGGATAACCATCAGACAGGTGTTCCTGAATATTTTATGCATAGGCGGTCTTTGTCCCATTGATGCCTAAGATGAGATTTCTCCGGGCTGCTCTCAGAGCTGTTACTGAGGCAGCAGGAAGCACTGCATAGACAGAGTCTGTAGAGGGAAGGCTGTGACACGCCGAGCTGTGTCCACAACTCTCTGCAGTTTTTTTGTGGTCCCACGCACAGCAGTTGCCATACAAAGCCATGATGGATCCGGATAGGATGCCGTCAGTAAAAACCGGCAAGGGCCGATGGGGAGATGAGAGATTTTTTTGTCCTGCTGAGGAAGTACCCGTGCTTCGGCAGTGTGTGGTGCCCACCTGCTTCAAGCAGTCTCCAGTTATACCAGTGGCCGAGGAAAATGCCTCAATGACTCAGCCAGGAGCACTTACATCCACAGAGATGGTGCGTTTTGAGAGGTTGGCGATGAAACATTAACTCCTGCCTGAGAAGTGACTTGGATCGGCTCCAATTTGCCTACCCGAGCAACAGGTCCACAGGTGATGCCATCTCACTGGCTCTTCACCCAACCCCGGAACATCCGGACAGCAAAGACGCACACATCAGGATGCTCTTTATCAACGACAGCTCAGCATGCAATACCATCATCCCCTCCAAACTCATCAATAAGCTCCAATACCACCTTGTGCAATTAGATACTCAATTTCCTCACTCACAGACACCAGTCAGTTCAGATTGGCAACAACATTTCCTCCGCAATCTCCATTAGCACAGGTGAACCACAGGGCTGTGTGCTTAGCCCCCTCGCTGCTCGTTTTACACCTATGACCGTGTGGCTCCAAAGCCATATTCAAGTATGGTGATGACACCACTGTCATCAGGCAAATCAAAGGAGGTGATGAAGGGACTTATTATAGACTTCAAGAGAAGGAAACCAGAGGTCCATGGGCCAGTCCTGATCAGAGGATCAGAGGTGGAGAAGGTCAGCAACTTTAAACTCCCAGGTGTTATCGTTTCGGAGGACCTGTCCTGGGGCCAGCGCACAAGTTCAATTATGACAAAAGCACAGCGGCACCTCTACTTCCTTAGAATTTGTGGCAGGAGAATGGAAATTAGAGCAAAATGGATCAGCCGTGATGAAATGGCAAAGCAACTCAATGGGCCGAATGGCCTAATTTGCTCCTATACCTTATGGTCTAAGTGTCAGAAAAGGTCTGCCCTGAACTTGTGAGCAGGGGGTAAGTTACTGGTGAAGGTGATAGAATTGATGAGTTCTGGATGAGTGCAGGAAGCAGCACCCACGCAGTCATCCATGTAAAAGGGATAGAGTTGAGGAAGACTGCCAGAGAACATATGGAATATGGAGCTAGGTAGAGCCGGGGCCCATGAGAGTGCCTATGGCTACACCTTTGGCTTGTAGGAAGTGAGAGAAGTCCAAAGAGAAGCTTCGAGGGCAAGAACAAGTTCAGGAAGGCAGATGAGAGGTGGAGATATGAGCTGAAGGACTGGCGACGTCATCAGGCATTAGAGAAGTAAAAGATGAGCTCAGGTGAAATGCGCGCTGAGCGCTGAGCTCATTTGCCAATGGCGCAGTCACACCTCGCAGCGTGACCGACACCAGCTGGAAGTGGTTTTAGGTGAAGTCTCCACAGGAGAAACAGGTGCCAAAGAATCCTGTCTCCAGGCTTACATTCTGGACATTCAGCTTAATTCATCCACTTGGAATTCATAAATCACAACTCCAAAAATCAAAGATGCAGGATAAAAATCACTCAGACTGAATTGATGTGGGGAATCTTACTGTTAAACAAAAATGCAAAAGAAACAACATGTTGCTGACTTTTATTTTTTCAACTTACATTTCCTGACACACAATGATTTTCCTAGCATGATACTCAAATTGCACACAGATCCATTGTGAGAAGAGAGGTTGGTCATGGCTAGAATTAACTCATGCCTGAGCAAGGTCCCAGACACACAGCAACATGCAAACCATCACAATAGATCCAAAGTTCAAAGTACAACTCTGAGACTCAATTCAAACAACATAACAGAAGCAATGAAAGACACCTCACCCAACAGGACAGACATAAAACCATTGTGCAAAAGACAACAAACTGTGCAAACGCAAAAGAAAATTAAATAAATAATAATAATAATAATAATAATAATAAATTAATAAGCATTAAATATCGAGAGCATGAGGTGAAGAGTCCTTGAAAGTAAGTCCATAGTTTGTGGGAACAGTTCAGTGACGGGGCGAGTGAAATTGAGCGAAATTATCCCTTGTGATTCAGGAACCTGTTGGTTGAGGGGAAATAATTGTTCCTAAACCTGGTGGTGTAGGACTGAAGACTCTTGTACCTTTTTCCTGATGGTATCTGTGAGAAGAGATCATGACCTGGGTGGTGGCTGAAGGTTCATGATGACGGATGCTACTTCCTTGTGACAGTGCTCCATATCGATGTGCTCAATAGCGGGGAAGCCTTTACCCATGGTGGACTGGGCCGTATCCACTACGTTTTGCATAAGTTTCCATTCAAGAGCATTGGTGCTTCTATACCAGGCCATGATGCAACCAGTCAATATACTCCCCACCACACATCTATAGAAGTTTGTCAAAGTTTTAGATGTCATGCCAAGTCTTCACAAACTTCAAAGGAAGCAGAGCTGCTACTGTGCTTTCTTGGTAATTACACTTATGCGCTGGGTCCAGGACAGCTCCCCTGGAATGATAACACTGAGGAATTTAAAGTTTGTGACCCTTTCCAGCAGATCTACAGCAGACGCAATCTCCCTGACTTTCCACTGGGCTTTGAACCACCTGGACAACAGCAATATCTACATCAGACCAGCGTTCAACACCATCATATCCTCAGTTCTAATCAATAAGATTCAAAACCTGGGCTTCAGCACCTCCCTCTGCAACTGAATCCACGACTTCCTTAGGAGACCACAGTCAGTGCGGGTTGGAAAAAACATCTCTTCTTCCCTGGCAATTAATACCAGCAGTCTTGTGCTCAATGTCAGGAATAACAAGAAATTTATTATGGACTTTAGGAAGGGGAAGTGGAGGGAGCATACTCCAGTCTTCATCGAGGGGTCAGCAGCGGAAAGAGTGAGCAATTTCAAATTCCTGTGTGTCAACATCACTGAAGATCTAGCCTGGGCCCAACATATCGATGCAATTATGAAGAAATCATGCCAGCAGTTACACTTCATTAGGAGTTTCAGGAGATTTGGTACGTCACCAAAAACTACAGCAAGTTTCTACAGATGTACCATGGACAGCGTTCGAACAGGTTGCATCACCCTCTGGTATGGAGGGGCCACTTCACAGGATCACAAAACACTGCAGAGCATTGTAATTTTAGCCAGCTTCATTGTGGGCAGTAGCCTCCCAGGTACCAAGGACATCTTCAAAGAGCAATGCCCCCCCCCAAAAAAAAGGCAGCATTGATTATTAAGGACCCCCACCCTCTTCTCAGAGAGGAGGTACAGGAGCCTAAAGTCACACGCTCAACATTTTAGGAACCTCTTGTTCAAAGTTCAAAATTCAAAGTAAATTTATTATCATATACAGTATATCACCATATACAAGCCTGAGATTCATTTTCTTGCTGGCATTCACAGCAAGTGTGGGAAACACAATAGAATCAATGAAAGACCGTGCCCAACAGGACCAATGTGCAAAAAAAAGCAATCTGTAAATACAATAGGAGAAAAAATATAATAATGATGTTTATACATAAATAGGCAATAAATATCAAGAACATGAGCCGAAAAGTCCTTGAACGTGAGTCTATAGGTTGTGGGAACAGATTAACGATGGGGTGACTGCAGCTGAGTGAAATTATCCACTCTGATTCAAGAGCCTGATGGTTGGGTGGTAATAACTATTCCTGACCCTGGTGGTGTGGATCCTAAGGCTCCTATACCTTCTTCTTGATTGGAGCAGCGAGAAGAGAGCATGGCCTGGGTGGTGGGGGTCTTTGATAATGGATACTGCTTTCCTGCGACAGTGCTTTCTGTGTAGATGAGCTCAGTGGTGGGGAGGGCTTTACCCCTGATAGACGGGGCCATAGCCACTACATTTTGAAGATTTTTTCATACAAGGGCATTGACGTTTCCATACTTGTCTGTGATGCAGCCAGTCAATATAATCTCCACTGCATATCTATTGAATTTTGCCAAAACTTTGATGACATCCTGAAGCTTTGCAAACTTCGAAGAAAGTAGAGGTGCTGCTGTGCTTTCTTTGTAATAGCATTTATATGTCCTTCCCATTCCATCCACCATCAGATTTGTGAACCAGCAATGAACCTATCCACACTACCTCACTAGTTTTACTCTCTTTATGCACCATTATTTTTTATATAGTAAAACCACCAATTTCCGGACATACGCCAATGATAATAAACCTGATTCTGATTGGCTTTGTTCTTGTCTAGCTGTCCTTTTTTTCCCAAATAGTTTTTCATATTATTTACCCTCAAGATTTCTGAAACAGGGCCAGCAAGTTTCAGTGCAAATTGTAATCTTAAACGAGCACTGTTACTTGCTGTGAGTTATATGATTAAACTCTTACCCATCTTTGTTGTCTTCAAGATCATACGTCCATTGAAATTGAAGGTTGGAAGGTGATAAGCATCTGCAGGCACTTGTGTCTCCAAATGAAGTTACAAGATTTGCTTTGTAAACTGCCAAGACCATCCCTAAAGTGGACTTTGGACTTGACCCCGCATCTGTGATGCAAGATTACAGTTGAGAGGAATGCATCCTGTAGGAAACTGTCTCTGTTTATAACTTGGGATTCAATGGGTAATCAGGTTTTACATTACAAAAAAAATCATAATATGGACAGTTCTCTAGGAATGCAATACCTCCATAACCGTTGGAGGTTGGGGGGTGCTGGGGAAGAGGGTCACTTGTAAATCAAAAACTTTTCCCAATGTGTAACACAGCAGATATTGGCAGAGGAAGCGAAGACTGGATTATCCTTTTCATGGTCTGGCCCATCAGACGTATCCGTCACTGTTCTTCATGCCAGTCCACAAAGCAGATGAACCAGTGAAATACATGCCAAATCTGCAAACCGACACCAACTCAGCAAACCCCCTCAAACGTAGTATTTGAGCAGCGTTCTGTTATGTAAATTTATTTATATAAGAT
This sequence comes from Hypanus sabinus, assembly GCF_030144855.1. Taxonomy (NCBI): domain Eukaryota; kingdom Metazoa; phylum Chordata; class Chondrichthyes; order Myliobatiformes; family Dasyatidae; genus Hypanus; species Hypanus sabinus. Next base: position 11,493,582 of record NC_082726.1, on the reverse strand, counting down.
ATACTTTTATTAAACATTTATGGTTTTTGCGGCTTCAAGAAAACCAATATTGTCCTGAGGAATTTGAGATGTTAAAGTTCTGTTTTGCAATGAGAGATCATGTTATTTCCTGGGAAATATTTTTTTCTCCCAGTGTTAAGATTTTATACAAACCTCCTGAGCTTTAGCTAGGTTTAATTCTCAAAACACTAAATGGTCAAGTTTACCTGAAACCTGTCTACAAGCTACAAGTTTAAATGACTACCAAAAGAGTAATTAATTGTAGAATAATTTGAATGCAAATTTAACACGAGAACAAAACTAAGCACAAGACATCTGCCGCAAGCAGACTACGAGTCTAAGTTTGTAGATGAGATGAAAATCAGATGCATAACAATCTGCACAAGGTCAGTCTGTCAACGTCTCACCAACTTCCATCAGATATTCCCACACCCTATTTCCAAATTCCATAGCCTCACCTCATTAATCTGACATCAGTGGTGGGGAAAATGCTAGAGTCGGTTATCAAAGATGTGATAACAGCACATTTGGAAAGAGGTGAAATCATCGGACAAAGTCAGCATGGATTTGTGAAAGGAAAATCATGTCTGACGAATCTTATAGAATTCTTTGAAGATGTAACTAGTAGAGTGGATAGGGGAGAGCCAGTGGATGTGTTATATTTAGATTTTCAAAAGGCTTTTGACAAGGTCCCACACAGGAGATTAGTGTGCAAACTTAAAGCATATGGTATTGGGGGTATGGTATTAATGTGGATAGAGAATTGGTTGGCAGACAGGAAGCAAAGAGTGGGAGTAAACGGGACCTTTTCAGAATGGCAGGCAGTGACTAGTGGGGTACCGCAAGGCTCAGTGCTGGGACCCCAGTTGTTTACAATATATATTAATGATTTAGAAGAGGGAATTAAATGCAGCATCTCCAAGTTTGCGGATAACATGAAGCTGGATGGCAGTTTTAGCTGTGAGGAGGATGCTAAGAGGATGCAGGGTGACTTAGATAGGTTAGGTGAGTGGGCAAATTCATGGCAGATGCAATTTAATGTGGATAAATGTGAGGTTATCCACTTTGGTTACAAGAACAGGAAAACAGATTATTATCTGAACGGTGGCCGATTAGGAAAAGGGGAGATGCAACGAGACCTGGGTGTCATTGTACACCAGTCATTGAAGGTGGGCATGCAGGTACAGCAGGCGGTGAAAAAGGCAAATGGTATGTTGGCATTCATAGCAAAAGGATTTGAGTACAGGAGCAGGGAGGTTCTTCTGCAGTTGGACAAGGCCTTGGTGAGACCGCACCTAGAGTATTGTGTGCAGTTTTGGTCCCCTAATCTGAGGAAAGACATTCTTGCCATAGAGGGAGTACAAAGAAGGTTCACCAGATTGATTCCTGGGATGGCAGGACTTTCATATGAAGAAAGACTGGACCAACTAGACTTATACTCACTGGAATTTAGAAGATTGAGGGGGGATCTTATTGAAACGTATAAAATTCTAAAAGGATTGGACAGGCTAGATGCAGGAAGATTGTTTCCAATGTTGGGGAAGTCCAGAATGAGGGGTCACAGTTTAAGGATAAAGGGGAAGCCTTTTAGGACCGAGATGAGGAAAAACTTCTTCTGAATCTGTGGAATTCTCTGCCACAGGAAACAGTTGAGGCCGGTTCATTGGCTATATTTAAGAGTAAGTTCGATATGGCCCTTGTGACTAAAGGGATCGGGGGTATGGAGAGAAAGCAGGTACAGGGTTCTGAGTTGGATGATCAGCCATGATCATACTGAATGTCGGTGCAGGCTCGAAGGGCCAAATGGCCTACTCTTGCACCTATTTTTTTATGTTTCTATTCCTTCTCAGTGTCAAGTACTAATTACATCAAAACATTTCTACTTCAATATAGCCATCTTGAAAGGGTAACTCTCCTTCCACAATCTTCTGAGTATTTCCTGCATTTTCAACGTAATCATTATACAATATTGGAAAGGTACTTTTCCAGAAATACACTAGACACTGCTGTTACTGGAATAATATGTAACATGCTCCCTTTCCAATATCCATTAAATTAACTGGCTCAGAGATTAAAGTGACTTCACCTCTAGTAAAGACAGGGGCCCTTCAAAGGGCAGGTTTTAATTGATAAAAACCTCTGTACAAGATAGACCTTAACCAAATATTTTGCAGTACTTCGTCAATTCTGTTATTGATGCTGAGTTGTACTTTGTGTTATTAAAATCCAAATATTACAACACAATTTAGACAACAACTGTCTAGAGGTGTACTGTTGAAAGTATCCTGATTAGTTGCATCAAGGTCTGGTACACAGAGTGATGGACTCAGCACGATACATTGTGGTCACATCCTTCCCATTGGTAGTATCTACAGGTAGCACTGTCTCACAAAGGCAACTTCAAAGATCCCCACCATCCAGGACATGCATCTTCTCACAGCCACCATCAGGCAGGAGCTGCAGAAGCCTGAAGTCCCTCACTAGCAGGTTTTCCATTTTCAATCTCTTTGTATTGATTTTTTAAAAATTATATGAATAGATACAAATCAGAGGAGAAATTATATCAAATACATAATACAATAAATGTACAAACAAAGAAAAGGATATACACTGTCAAAATCATGTATAATATAATATTAGGCTAGTATATATAAACAAAGAACCACAACTACTCTTGACAATTCATACAAAAAAAGAGTGGAAATTTTCTATTTTTAGGAAGGAAAAAAACCACTAAACTAACCTAAAACAAAAAAAGGACTGGGCAGTCCATTTGAGGATAAAATTACAAAATAAAAAAGAAAACATCCTTCTGGTCAGCTCTGAAACTTTGCGGAGGGAGAAGAAGAAAGAAAGAAAAAAAATTAAATCATATGAAAGTATTGAATAAAATGTCATCAGGTTTGCTCAAATTAGAAAGATGTATCCAATGTCTGACTTCTAATTTTCTCCAACTTAAACAAGACATAATGGAGGAGAGCCAGAAAAAAACAGTAGGTGAATTGGGATCCATCCAATGCAACAAAACAGCTCTCCTAGACAACAAATTTGAAAAAGCTATCACATGTTGAGCATTTCCTGCTTTCTTTGGAGTAATCCCAAAGATTGCCGTAAGTGAATTAGGTCGTAAGTCCACACCTATGACTTTTGATAATGTTCTAAAAACATCTCTCCAAAAATTATTTAACTTTATACAAGACCAAAACATATGAGTTAGAGTAGCCACCTTAGTGTTGCATCTATCGCAGGTAGGATTTATATTAGAAAAAATATGCGCTAATTTATCTTCTGACATATGTGCCCTGTGCACTACCTTGAACTGAATCAAGGAGTGATGGGCGCAGATAGATGAATTGTTAACTAAATAATAAATTTTATTCCATTGCTCACCTGAAAGTGAGTCCTGAAGTTCCATTTCCCAAGCATGTCTAAGCTTATCATTAGTATTGTACGTGAATTCATTGTTTATATATTATAGCTATCAATCCTTTTTGAAATGGTTTGAGCTGAAAAATAGCATCTATCATATTTGGTAAATGAACAAATGGATAATTCAGTAAGAAATCACATAAAAAATCCTAACTTGTAAGTATCTAAAAAATTTTGCATTAGATATATCATATTTATCCATTAACTGTGAAAAGAACATTAAACAATCCTCTAAAAACAAATCTAAAGAAGTTTTTATTCCCTTAGTTTTCCTTGTTAAAAAAGCCGTATCCAGATGGCTTTAAAAGAAAGTTTAAATGGATATTACTAGAGAGAGCAAAGTTACTTAAGCCAAAAAATCTGCGAAACTGAAACCAAATTTTTAAAGTATGTTTAACAATAGGACTAAGACCTTGTCCTGGAGAACAGAAAAAGAGGAGCTCCCAGTAAAGAAGCCACAGAAAACCCCTTTACCGAGCTTTCCTCCAATTCTAACCATGAAGGACAGTCCTGATTACCTATACCATGAATCCAAAAGGTGATATTACAAATATTAATTGCCCAATAATAAAATCTAAAGTTTGGTAACACCAGTTCTCCATCTTTTTTTGATTTTTGTGATAAAGATTTATTCACTCTAGAGCTTTTATTATTCCAAATGTATGACAGGATCATGGAATCTATTCTATCAAAGAACATTTTTGGGACAAAATTTTGGTAAAATTACCATTTAATAGCATTTATTCAACCAATTAATGACATCATCATAGGCGACCATTTGGAAAATATTTGTTGTGTATATTCAATTAGAGGAAGGAAATTATACTTATATAAATCTTTAAAAATTTTAGTAATTGTAATACCAAGATAAATAAAATAATTTTAGCAATTTTAAAGATATTTGATCACAATAATCAGAGCAGTTATTAATGGGAAATAATTCATTTTTATGTAAGTTTAGTTTATATCCAGAGAAAATACTAAACTTAGTAAATATGGATAGCATAAAAGGGATAGATTTTCTAGGGTCTGAAATATAAACTAATAAATCATCTGTGTATAACAAAACCTTATGTAGTTTATCCCCTCTCTTAATAGCCTGAACAGAATTAGAATCCCTAAGAGAAATAGCAAGTGGTTCTAAAACCAAATTAAATAATAAAGGACTGAGAGGACAACCCTGACAGATTCCTCTATATGATCTAAAATAAGGAGATTTTTGATTATTAGTATAACCACAGCCACTGGAGCTTGATAAATCAATTTGATCCAGGAAATAAATCCCAGACCGAAATGTAACATCTTCAAAATCTGAAACAAATAAGGCCACTCCACAATGTCAAAAGCTTTCTCTGCATCCAGAGACACAATATATTCAGATTCTTTAACTGAGGGAGAGAATAATATTTAACAATCTTTGAATATTAAAATATGAGTACCTATTTTTAATAAATCCAGTTTGATCATTTGAGATAACTGTAGGCAAAAGATTCTCAAGTCTATTTGCTAAAATCTTAGAGAGAATTTTAAAATCCACATTCAGTAAGACAATAGGTCTATAGGATGCACATTCAGATAGATCTTTTCCTTTTATTAAGGAATCAATGAAATCAATGCCTCATAAAAAGTTTTGGGAGATTCCCAGAAGATACAGAATCAGTGGAAGTTTGACAAAGATGTGGTATAAGCATTTCATTGAAGGTCTTATAAAATTCCACTGTATATCCATCTGGTCCCAGGGCTTTCCCTAGTTTCATAGAGCATATAGCTTTAGCTATTTCCTCTAGTTTAATAGGTGCATATAGTATATTAATATCTTGAGTCGAAAGTTTAGGTATATTTAATTTTTGCAAAAATCTATTCATAATAAAAGTATTGTCAGAAAATTCAGATTTCTAAAGATCAGAATAGAAATCCATAAATACCTTTCTGATTTCATAAGGATCTAATGTTTCAGTTCTATCTGGTCTGCGTATTTTCAAACTCTGTCTTCTGGCCATGTTTGCCTTTAACTGACCAGCCGAGAGTTTACCTGATTTATCTCCATGTATATAAAATAAACTTTCAGATTTAAAAATTTGCTGTTCAATGGGAAAGGTCAAAAGCAAATCATATTGTGTTTGAAGCTCAACCCTTTCCTTATATAGATCTTCAGTAGGTCTTATTGAATATGCTTTAGCTAGCTCTCTAATTTCATTAGTAATCACTAACAGTTCTGCTTTAGTTTTCCTTCTTAAAGCTGCTGAATATGAAATTATCTGTCCCCTAAGAAAGGATTTAATCATATCCCATATAACAAAGTTTGACATTCCTTCAGTTGTATTAAGTTCAAAAAATATCACTAGCAGATTTAAGAACAGATATTTCCTTTAATAATTCGGTTCTTGAACCAACTTGCATAATCCCAATCACTACCTCAGGACAGCAACAAAATGACTACTTCGACCGCTTTGCACTACAATGAACTTTGTTTTGTTTTTTTTTTAAATTGTGCTCTATTTTTAATAAAACTGTTTAATGTATGTTTTTTAATGTTTACATGCCTGATGCTATGTTCCTATGACAGTGCTTCAAGTAGATCTTTCCTTTACACCCTGTCCATGCATGGACTTGTGCATAATAAAATAAAATAAACTTTGACTTTGAATTTGAACTAAATTGGCCCAAACTCAAAGGCAGTTGATTTATTTCTACTGAGCACAACAGCAGGTCCACAGAGCCAGGGGCTAACTGCAGATTGTATGCTCACACTTCCCATAGTGTAAAATGACAAATGGCAGCTTGTGACCTCAACAGATGACAAGGAGGGTACGGTGTACAGTCAACTTCCCAAAGTATGCTGGGCAAGGCCGGGACACTTGGACGCAGGGACAATCTCGGAGTCCCACCTGCGAACCTCAATTTGCAACTTGTTTTACAAGATGGTCGGTGTAAAAGCCCCCATTCACTGAAAGTACTTACGAGTTTCTGCTAGAACACGACAGTCACATTGCTCAGAAACTTTGTGTTGCAGAAAGAAGAAATTTGGCAAGTGCGATTTGAACTTCACTGATGCTATATCGAAAGCATCCTTTCTGGATGCTTCGTACTTGGTAGGGCACCTGTTCTGCTCCTGACTGCAAGCACCATCACTGGCATAACGCGCCCGACGGTACAGGACATGTCCCAAGGCGGCGGCACCCCTTGTTAAGGGCCCTCATAGAAAGGACCTGTCGTTTTCTCATTACTATCAAAGAGGTGCAGAAGCCTGAAGATTCACACATAGTGCTGTAGGAACAGTGTCTTCCCATCTGCCTTCAGATTTCTGAACAGCCCATGAACCCGTGAACTCTGCCTTATTTATTTTTGTAATTTATAGATCATTACGTCTTGTGCTGTTCTGGTATTGCAAAGGAACAAACTTTATGTCAATTGTCCATGATAATAAATCTGATTCTGAACAAGCTGGAGAATCGTGGGCAAGCTCTGCACTTCACAGAAACCAGGCTCCCCTCGGTGGATTCTCTCTACACTTCTCACTGTTTCAGTAAAGCAGCTCACATAATCAAAGACCCCAGCCACCCTCGATGTTCTCTCTTCTCACCTTTCTCACTGGGCAAAACATAGGGCACCAGGCTCAAGGAACACTTCTATTCCACTGTTATAACACAACAGGACAGTCCCTTCATACAATCGGATGAACTCCTAACCTCATAAAATACTTTATTGTGGTCTCACTCCTTATTGTCTACCTGTGCTGTAATCATAATACATAATTTTGCATTCTGCTATTGTTTTACCTTGTAAGACCTGAATGATGAAATTATCAGTATGCATGGTAGGCAAGTTTTTGACTGTACTTTCTACATACAGTACAGTAATAATAAACCAGTTTACCAATTCACCAATTTACCTATTAACCACTTCACATCATACCAGAGCATTACGCAATTGCCTTCAAACCATAGATCTAAACTAGGTTTTCCTGTTTACTCTCAGTCTACAGCCAATGCAATCTATGTAATGCAAATGTTCCCTAATCCATCAATTGCATTATGAATTATAGCAAAACTCCCCTGTACTTTCTAAGGACAAATGACAACCAATCAAATCACTCTGCCTTTCAATTTTCAAGGATACTGGAATGGTTTCAGACCCTGAAGGCATAATGATGAAAGAATGCATCAAAGTGCAGAGAGACTTACAAGCAAGCAGCGGAGGCAGACTGAAAGAGAAAGGGAGATAGATGTCTACAGGTTTTCATTATCAATCCAAAGGAAATGTCAAAGTCAAACTTTCTGACATATACAGAGTGCAGGTCCAATGTAAAGCAGCATCGCGTAAGCAGTATTCACAAGAGAAGCATAAACGTAACCCACGCATAATTTTATAACAAAAAGAACATAAATAAAACAAAAGCCTATTACAGCACAGTGATCAGAGTGGTGAGCGTTGTTAAACTGTAGTGGTGAATAGTGTTTTATCCAGTTTAATACAGTCAGTCCGATATCTACACACCCAGACATGCCTGATTGGCAATATTGTGATCTTACAGCAAGCAAGCAGCATTCTGCAATGTAGCTCAAACACTGGTGCTTATTCTCAGCTCTCCTCCTCACCCACAGGGAGCACCCCTCCCTCCCTGCCCCCCACCCCACAAACACGCCTCTCAATCTCAGAGTCGCAGAGCTAGAAAGCTACCTTCCTGCCCACTGCAGAAGCCCCCAGGACAATCAAAGCTCAAGGTGTAAGGAACTAACAGTGTTAAGGAGATTGGGTGGCTAACAGAAACAAAAAGTGTCTTTCTGGAAGGGAAGGGGTAATGACAGAATGAGCCACTGTGTCCAAGTCATTTGTAAAGCCCCAAAACTTTATAAATGACTTGGACACAAGGAGTGAAAGAATGGATGTTATAGTTGCAGTAGGCACAAAGGTGGGTAAAAATGTACACTAGGAAGAGAACACTGTATGATGTCTGCAAAGGTTAAGTGAGATGGACGATAATGTAGGAAAAATTGAAAGCATCCATTAAGACAACGCTGAGGCAAAAGTGCTTGAGCATGTTGAGTCTTTGGAAATCTCTTCCCCAAAGAGCGGCAGAAGTAGGATCTTTGAGTCTATGTCACGAGCTGGCTGACAGATCGTTGAATAGCAAAGATGTCAATGGTTACTGTGGAGCTGAAGTTACAACAAAACGCCATAACCTTGAGTGGCAGAGCATCCCCAATGGTGGAGTGATTTTCTCTTTCTCCACATTTGTACTTGATCCTCACAACTTGAGATGCCTTCAACAGGAATGTAAACTGAGATGGCATCTTGTGATAGATAAGATGAAAAGCTTGTACGGTTCCCAGTGAAACGCCACCATGGCTCATACCTGTATGTGTTTTCGCAATCTTCACTCATAACCGGGAAAACCTTCAATATCACTCTCCTCCGTCCATCCTTCCATCCCTCTGTGTCTGCTCTCTGAGAAAGTGCTCCACCTTGGCTCAAATTCAAGTTTATGATCAAATTTATACAGCAAAATGAAACAACGTTTCTTAGAGACCAAGGTGCAAAACACAGTGCAGATACAATCAACAGCCACTTTATCAAGTACACCAGCTCACTGATGCAAATATCTAATCAGCCAATCACGTGGCAGCAATTCAATGCATAAAAGCAGTCTTTAGAGTTTATGGTAAAAAACAAAACAAAAGATCCAGTGAGTGAAAATGCCCTGTTAATGAGAGAGGTCAGAAGAGAATGACGAGACTGGTTCAAGCTGACAGGAGGGTAACAGTAACTCTAACAACCATGCACCATGACAGTGGTGTGCAGAAGAGCATCTCTGAATGCACAACATGTCGAACCTTGAAGTGGATGGGCTAACGGAACTGAAGACCATTAGGTACAGGAGGTGCCTAATAAAGTGGCCACTCTCTGTTTCATATACAGCACACAAAACTATTATTAACAAATAAAAGAAAATTATTCTGTAGATGTTACAAGCTGACATAAAGTGCATGTACGACAAAGTTAAATATAGTATACTGCTACAGGCACTGTCATAACTAAAGACTACTGGGTGGTAGCAGTGTATTCAGAAGTCTGGGGGAGAAAGGTGCTACCCAGCCCTACAGTCCTCGGTCTTCTACTGCAGTACCTTCTGTCTAACTGTAATAGGGGAAGAGATTGTGGGACAGATGGTAGCTTTGATAATGTAGAGGCTTTTCAACTGCAGTGCTTCCAGTGCATGTCCTGGGTGGGGAGCGGGGGAGAAACGCGAGATCCTGATGAAGCTCTCAGCTGACCTCACAATCCGTTACAAGACCTGGCGGTCAGCTGCCTTGCAGTTCTCACACCGTACGGTGATACCGTTGGTCAGGGCACTCTTGATTGTTCTCCAGTAGAATGTGTTTAGAATGGGGATGTGGGGGGGGGGGCCTCACTCACCTCAGGAGGTGGAGGTGCTGCTGTGCTTTCTTGAATAAAGAGCTGGTCTTGAGGGACCAGGTGACGCGTACTCCAAGAAAGGTGAGGAGAACAAAAGGAGGACAAGCTGGAAGGTGACAGGTTAAGCCAGGTGGGAGGGAAAGGTAAAGGCCTGGAGATGAAGGTAGGAGAGGAGAGTGAACCATGGGTGAAAGGGAAGAAGGCGAGGCACTAGGGGGAGGTGATAGACAGTTGATGAGGCCAAAGCGGGGAATAGAAGAAGAGGGGAGAGGTAGAGGATTCACGCCATCAGGTTGGAGGCTACTAGGACAGTTTGAAGTGTTGTTCCTCCTCCCTGAGAGTGGCTGATCGTGGCACATGAGGACACCGACATGTTGGAATGGGAATGGGGATGGGAATTAAAATGTTTGGCCACCAGAAATACTGCTTTTGATGGTTGGAGAGGAGGTGCTCGACAAAGCGGTCCACCAATTCTCATCAGGTCTCACCAATGCGGAGAAGGCCATGACAGGAGCATTGGACACAATCAAGATGGCAGAAGCTGCGGTGAATGATGTGCTGGATGCAGAGGCTCATGGGTTAGCAGGTGAAGACAAGAGGAACTCTAGCCCTGCTAAGGAGTGGGAAGATGGGGTGAGTGCGGAGGTCTGGAAAATGGAGGAGACGCGGGTGAGGGCAGCATCAATGGTGGAGGAAAGGAAACCATGTCCTTTGAAGATGGGGGACAACTCTGATTTACTAGAGAGGAAAGCCTCATCCTGGGAACAGATGCAATGGAGACGAAGGAACTGCGAGAAGGGAATGGCATTTTTACAGGAGACAGGGTGGGAAAAGGTATCGTCAAGATAGCCAAGGGAATTGGTGGGTTTATAAAAGATGTCGGTCAACAGTTGGTCTCCAGAGATGAAGACAGAGAGATTGAGATAAGGGAGAGAAGTGTCAGAAATGAATTGAGAAAGGGGAGCGAGGTGTTAGGAATGAATGAGAGTTTTCCCCTACTTCGCCATTGATGCTGCCATCACCTGCATCTCTTCCATTTCCCAGAAATCTGCGCTCACCCCGTCTTTCTGCCGCCTTAACAAAGAAAGGGGTCCTCTTGTCCTCGCCTTCCACCCCATCAGCTTCCGAATCCAACACATCATTCTCTGCAACTTCCGCCATCTTCAACAGGATCCTATCACCAAACAAATCTTTATCTCTCCCCGACTCTCCACAGGGAATGTTGCCTTTGTGATTCCCTTGTCCAATCGTCCTTCCCCACTAATCACCCTCCTGGCACATAACCCTGCAAGTGACACCAGCCCACTCACCACTCCCTCACCTCCATTCAGGATCCCAAACAGTCCTTCCAGATGAGGCAACATTTCACCTGCAAATCTGTTGGGGTTGTCCACTGTACTTCAACACTGGAATAAAGAGTGGATTCTGTTTCTGCTTTCTGAAATGGTTTTCAGTCCCCACTGTGAAGTGACTGTGCCCATGTAACAATGTTTGCCATTGTCAGTCTCTGAAGTTATTGCCACATGGGCAGTGGAACAAGTAACAGCAAAGGGGTGCAAGAACCAACTGGACAGGTTTCATCAAGAAACAAGACACGGGGATATCAGGCACTCAGTACACAGTACAGAGTGGGCCGGCCAGCCCAGGGGACACTGCAGTGGGACTGTCCTACTGTCAGGAATTCTCAGGTGAACGTGGGAGGGGAAATTGCTGCGGACTGTTGGAGCCCACAATTGGGCATGACCCAAGCAGTCAAATCTGGGGCTGCACTGCCTGTCACTTTCAGAACGTAACAGGGGCTGCCATTTCAGCCCAGAATGTGGGGAGTGAAGTCTCTGACAGGCAGCTCGAGGTTGCAGAATCAAACCAACGCACTCACAGAGTGAGAGGCAATTTGCTTCACATTAGGGTCTCCACTGTGATTGACAGACACATTGAAACAGGTTGTCTGCAGGGATTACTCACAGGATTGCTGAGGACCTGCACTGTGTCTGTGTTGATGCAAACACCAAATTTTAGCTTCCTCCACAATGAGCTGTTGTCCGGCAACGCGCAGCTCATCTGAACACCCTGGAAAAGCAGATGTGAAGAAGAAACGCCCTTTCAACACCCTGATTGCGTTCTGCAGTGGCTACAAAGCCACGGTCCGCTTCACTGCAGGGACCGTGCATGGCGCTCCAGAGGATAGACGGTGTAATGCAAGTGCTGCACGATTGTTCAGAAGGATGTGCGAGGCAGGGGGAGGGGGATCAGTGATACAGAGCTAGAGCAAAACAACTTGTTGGGTCGCAGATTGTGTTCAAAATCCGGGGGTAACTTGGACTTCAATCGTGCCCTGCAGTGAGGTGCTGGTAGGGTTCTCCCAGCGGCTGCTGACGTACAGGAAGGTGAATCTGAAACTGCAACATCCACTCACCTACACATCTTGGTCTCTCTGGCTGCTTCACACAAGCCTTTGCAAACAGTCTGATACTGAGCAACAGATATTGGATGGGATGGAGGCAGCCCCCACCCCTGCAAACCCAGCCAGATGTGGAGGCCTGATCCTAGTGTCTCCCCCAGGTTTTGGGCAGCAAGATTCAGGTGAGGATCAGGGGGAAGTAGCACCAGGTTTGCCCCAGGAATCCTGCTGGTCAAGACTGTAAGACATAGGAGTAGAATAAGGCCATTCTGTCCATCAAGTCTGCTCTGCAAGTCAATCATTACTGATTTTCCCACCCTCTCCCTGTAACTTTAACCCCACTACCAATCAAGAACCTATCAAACTTTGCCCTATAAAACCAATGACTCGGCCTCCACAAGCTCCTGTGGAAAAAAATTCCACACATTTAGTCTTAAAGGGACATCCCTTTATTCTGAGGTTGTGTCCTTAATTCCTAGACTCTCTGATGGAACATCCTTTCCACGTCCATTCTAACCCAGGCCAGCATCCCATAGGCTTCAATGAGGAACCCCTCATCCTTCTGAACTCCATCACATACAGGCCCGGAGCCTTCAAATGCACCTCACGTACGTTAACCCGTTCATCCCCGACCTGTGAAAGGCGGCAATGGGGGAATTTTCTCTTGTCAAAGCCAGTGCTGATTTTACCAAGTCATTTGGAAATGATAAAAACTGAAGGAAATAGTTAAATAAAATTAGTTTTAAATAGTTAACTTAAAGCACACACAAAATCATAAATAAAAACATTAAACTAAAGCAAAATGGTATTACTAATTATTAATAAAATAAAGCATCTGCTTCCACCAGCCTGGAATCGACAGTGAAGTCAGAGGGGTGAAGCTGCTGCCCACTGCTCCAATGACTCAGGTTCAAAGCTGCCCTGCAGTGCTGTCAGTCTCCCACGTCCCAAAGTTAATTAGCCACTGTAAGCTGCCCCCAGTGGTAAAATCTGGAGGCAGTTGATGGGATTGTAGGAAGAACAAAATAAGGAGATTAATGTACGTTTAGTGTAAATGTGTGATTGATGGTCAGCACCGGGTCGAAAGGGCTGAATGGCCTGATTCCACACTGTATCTTTCTATAAATTTCTGCCTACATCTGATGGAGCGCTGACCCCCACCCCGTGGTTATTTATTTGTGAGATACATTGCAGAATAGGCTCTTCTGACCCTTCCAGGAACACGGTGCCAGTCACCCACCGATTTAACCGTAGCCTAATCACAGGGCAATTTACAATGACCGATTAACCTACTAAGCAGTACATTTTTAGACTGTGAGGAATTCCCGGGGGAAACCCACGTGTTGTTGGGGAGGATGTACAAACTCCTTACAGGTGACGGAGTTGAACTTGGAACTCAGATGCCCCAAGCTGTAACAGTGTTGTTTGAACCGCTACGCTACCACGTACCCCCAACAAGTCCTGGCTCTACGTGGGACTCCATGCGTCATGTCAGGAGCCACTGGTGCCAGTAGTGGGATGCCCAAGTCCAGACCAAGAAGAAGAAAAATGCTTTCCTTCAGAACCATCAAACACTGTCAGCGAAACTCATCCCAGGTGGACGAACGACAAGAAGTTCAAAAGGAAAAGGGAAAAAAAAGAGGGAATAAGAACTTGTGTAAGAGGATTCCAGATCAAGAGCCTTCATCAAGTTGATGAAGATCACAGCAATATTCCACAGCTCTGGGAGTGTGGCATTTCCACAATCTGAGCCTGAGGCCACACATCAGTGGGTGCCCCCTTGCACACTAAAGTAGTCCGAGGGTGTAGAACGCATCCAATGGCCAACCAGATGGGGAGAGTCAACATTTCCAGTGGAGACTTCGGGTGTCATTCCTCTTCTGTTTCTGAAGCAGGGAAAAGGGTGCAAGGGAACTGAACCGGCTTTTCCGAGTGGTGACAACTCAGCTCCCTGTCTGATGCAGCAGTCGGGTCAGAACGGTCCCGACCAGCTTCAGATTAATCCACAGATGGGTAGGGGAGTGAGGCTGCACCGGGGACCTGAGGCAAATGCTTCCGTGCTCTCAATATTCCAGTACTGTGTCAGCTGGGTGTTACACTTGAGAGGAACAATGACACAGGAAGGTGGTGATGAGATGATGGCATTCCTTCAATATCTTCCATTGTAATTGCCGCTGGGAAGCAGAAAGTGAGTCTGAGACAGGTCATTGCAGGGGTGGGCAAACTTTTTGACTTGAGGGCCACAAAGGGTTCTAAGATTTGACAGGGGGGCCGGACCAGGAGCAGATGGACGGAGTGTTTTGGTAATACACCTCATAAGAGAAAATAAAATATCATGGGATATGTAGAAAACGTGCTTTAATTTCAATTGAAAATGAACAAATGCATTACAACAAAATATCTGTCTTTGAAGTCCCATGGTATTTAGCTATTTATTGAAATGACTTTTAAAACACTGAAAATTAAATGAATATACAGCTTTTTTTAATAGTAACAGTTATTATTTTAAAGCACTGAAAATTCTGTTATCCTTCAAGATATTATCATCATCACTCTCCTCCTGACTGTCTTTATTTCAAAAACGGTAGGAAATGCAGGTCTACTTGTCCTGCTCCTTCTTATTCAATTGTCCCCTGTGCCAAAACTCAACAACGACCAGCACAATGACAGAGCAGTGGCAGCGCGCCAGTACGCGGAGCACGTTATTTGATCTGGAGCGCATTTTTTATTTCGAGAACGTACATGTACCTGCGCACTACTCATGACCATCACTTAACAGAAATGACATGTAACATGTAAGGCTTATTGAAAAAAATATTTTCAAATGCATTTTTTACATAACACAACGAAGAAACTTATTTTTAATTTCAGTGGGAACAGTGTTGTTGGTCTCCCTTTTTAGCCAGCGCATCAAAGTCTGGATTTAGTTTTGTTGTGGCGATTCTCAGGATGGATCTGAGGTGTTGGTCAGTTAACTTGGATCTGTGGCTGGCTTTGTTGATGTTCATGACGCTGAACACCTGTTCACACAAATAGGTCGAGCCGAACAAAGAGTAAAGCGCAAATGTGGAGTAATACGCTGCACCTCAACAAAGGTCAATGTATATAGAATGCGTCATCTATTGGGAAAACGCCAGAATTGCGGGGGAAAAACGTTAACAAGGTTTATTAATATAATTTCATCAAGTTCTGCGGGCCGGATTAAAAAGTTTAACGGGCCGCATATGGCCCCCGGGCTGTAGTTTGCCCATGCCTGGGTCATTGGATGGTCCCTGAATGAGGATGGAAGCCCCTAACCAGTTCTTCTGGTTTTAGTACTTTATTTGAAAGGTAACTGTGGCCAGCACATTAGAAGAGCTCAAGAGGATTCCTGCTTGAGAGTGGCCCTCGGTTTAAACTGTTATCTTTGGGTTGCATCCTCCCTCCTTCTGGCGTGTCAAATTATGCATCCAAATCTTCAAATGTTCTATGTAGACTGTGAAGCTCTTCAGAGCATCACAGCAGACACCAGCAATCCACCCGGCTTCAAGCCTCTCCCTGGACTTAACCCTCACTGACTGCTTGCCTGGATATCGCCATGTTCCTGGCGCTCCTCCAGACGGGAGGGAGGAGGACAGGAGACTGAGGTTGAGAGGGACAGTAAATCAGCCATGATTGTATGATAGTGCAGACTCAATGGCCTGATTCTGCTCCAGTGTTTCATTGACTTATGGTCTTCCTGTAATGCAGTGACTCGAGCTTTAGCCAGAGCTTTCTATTCAAGATTCAACATTAATTATTGTCACTCTTCAGTGCTTGAGCATGAAAGGGAATGAAACAATTGTTACCCTGGATCTGATGCAGCACAAAAACACAAAAGGCATAAAGAATGCATTAAAGAAACAAAAACACCACAATAAATATAAAGCAATCCTATGAAACACAATATACAAGTAACTGGCATATACCGTATGTAGTCTAATTGTATCCACATGAAGTGACACTAGGTGATGTTATGAAGTGGTGTGGGGAGGGAGGTATTGATCAGCCTGATGGCCTGAGGGATAGAATTGTTTCTGAGCCTTCTGGCCCTGGCGTGGATGCTACATAGCTTCTTCCCTGGTGGGAGTAGGACAAACAGTCCATGAGCAGTGTTTCTAATCGATGGGACGCTACCAATATTTTGTACAGTCCCAAAATGCTCTCCATCTTCTGTGCAAAGATTAAAATTGAGCTTTATTTCCATGAATCTAAGAAAGTGTCCAGACTGGTTTCTTAACTACCTTAAAGACAACCCGTTAGTCCTGCTGTTTCACCATTCAAGACACCTGATTCGATCCTTTCATTTGCACCTTTCACTTTGACCATGCGGGCTTTCTCTGTGACCTCCAGTCCCTCCTGTATCGCATAGATGTGCTGGCAAGCTAGTTTACGCCCAGGTGTAGATAAGTGCTAAAACAAACCAACTGGTAAATTGGTTTAGTGTTATTAGACATTCTGAGGTACAGTGGAAAACCTGTCTTGCATCCCATTCATACACATCTACTCATTGCAATAGTGGACAAGGTAAAACAATAACAGAGCTGAGTAAAGTGCAGTGCAGCTAGACAACAGCAAAGTAGATCAAGAGTACATCCTCATCATAGCTAGAGCCTCATAACAGTGGGGTAGAAACTGTCCTTGGGCCTGGTGGTACATGCTTTCAGGTTTTTGCATCTTCTGCCTGATGCGAGAGGGAGAAGAGAGAGTGTCAGGGTGGGTAACACATGCAAAATCCCGGAGGAACTCAGCAAGTCTGGCAGTATCGATGGAGGATAATTTACAGTCAATGTTTCAGGCCAAGACAGCAGCTGTATCGAGGTAGGGAGAAGTGTAGAGTAGGGTTCATGGAGAGTAAGTTGTTTTCCATGGTGTGCTCAGCTGTGTTCCGAGCTCTCAGCGGTCACGGGCGGAGTAGTTGCCATGCCAAACATCCAGATAGTGAATCAATAAAAACTGGTGCGAGCCAAAGGGGACATGCCAGGTGTCCTTAGTCTCCTAAAGAACCAAAGGTGTTGCTGAGATTTCTTGACCATGTTGTCAACATGTTTGGACTGGGACAGGCTATTAATAATGCTCACTGCTAGGAATTTTAAGCTCTCAACCTCAACACCACTGATGTAACCAAGAGCATTTTACATACTCCACCCCTTCTTAAATTCAACGACCAACTCATTATTTTTTAACATTAGGGGTTGTGGTCATGATATCATGTCATTAGACTTTCTATCTCCTTGCTGTACTCGACTCATCCTTATTGGAGATATGGCCTACTACAGTACGATCATCTGCAAACCTGCAGACAGAGTTAGAGCAGAGTCTGGCCATGCAGTTGTGAGTGTACTGAGCAGGACACCAGTGCTGAGGATAATCACAGTGGAGATGTGTTTATCCTGCTGATTCTGGTGTGTTGGTTGGGTTGTCAAGGATCTAGTTTCAGAGGAATGTGCTGAGTCCTCGGTCTAAGAACTTGGAGATGAGTTTTCTTGGAATTATAGTATAAAGGGTGGAGGTGTTATCAATAAATAGTAGACTGATTTGGTGGAAATTGATGGAAATGGAAAGGAAAAATGGCAGGAGAGAAGTGATAGAGGGGCAATGGAACTGACAGGATTGTTCTGCTGGGAGCTAGCATGGACCTGATGAGTTGAATGGCCTCCTAAGTTTATCTACCTTACTCATGATCTTTAGGGATCTGTGGCCCTCTGTTCCTCTACACTTCTTCGTATCTGTCACTTAATGTGTATGTCCTCAAATTGTTCACCCTCTCCTATGCATTACCCCGCACCTCCTTGGACCAAGTTCCACTTTTCACCTTTCTGGCCAGCAGTCCATTCACTGGAGGTGTCAGCCCACCCATTGTAAGTGAGTTAGCAACAGGCAAGGGGCTATTATACAATGTGACAGGTGTGTAACCACTGGTGCCGTTAGCAGTGATTGCTAGAATAACGCATTTAGTCAGACATCTTAAATGCCTTGCTAGTCAGGCGCTGTGACAAGGATCCAGCTGTTGCCTGCAGCTTGCTGTTCACTTATTAACTTACTGGAGTCCACAGCTCAGTCATTTATCACCAGGCTGGTTCATGTACCCAGAGGTGGAAAAGAGAGTTGTTATTTTCAGAGCCATTTGTTGCCGTTTTTAATGAAAAAGGATTGAGTTGCCAATTCACCTGGTCCCGAGAGAGCTTTTGTTAAAGAGAAAGTTAACTAAGAACTTCACTGGAAGAAGTGTATTATTTTCACCGTGCCTCAATATATCAATGACACCAGTGCACGATTAAAGGGACAATGTTAACTGAGGGTGTTCCAGAAGGGAGACAGAATGTAGGAACCCACAGGACAGTTAGATTAATGTCAGCCATGGGTAACTTTCAGAAACATTATAACAGGGCACTTAAAAAATCCAGGCTCATGGTAAGGTCCACATGGTTTGAAAAAGGGCTTGTTTGACTAGTTAATGAAGCTGTGAAGAAAGCGGTAAATGCTGTGGGTAAAGGTGGACATACCAGTGAGTTCAAAAGTGGAGGTGGAGACAGGATTCATGTGATTATGAGCTGGAATTAGAGGGCATTTCTATGGAATGAAGTACGTTGCATTTATCATCTGCAAAACGATATTCTGATGGGCACAGGCAAAGTGCTGGAGGAGCTCAATTAATCAGGCAGTGCCTATGGAGGGCAATAGACAATCAACATTCTGGGCTGAGACCCTTTATGAGGTCTGACAAAGGGAGTTAGAGGGTGTTTGTACATTGATCAAGAGTTCCCGCATGTGCAGTCCCTCTTGTGTCTAATATTCTGATGGGAATTGACAGCGGACGAGTTTAGAAGTCAGTCCTCTGATTGAAAGATATTTGCCTCTGGGTAAGGTAGAAGCTAGTTAGGACTGAGATAACATCTACTTTTGGTCATGGGATCCTCCATCTCAAGCCAACACCCACTCATTAGCAACATTCGAGGCTTCAGTCGACACTTCGGAAGCCAGAAGTTTATGGTTGGTTAGGGGACTACAAGGACAACGTAGAGCTTCAGTCACAATCTTGTTGAACAGTTAAACATGCTCAAGGACCAAATAGCCGGATGACTCCTACTCCTTCACTTCAACGTATTTTTGTCTGGAAATTAACTCCTACACATGCAGTCAAAGATTGCTTGCGGATCAGGGCAGCTCACTGCTCAGTGAAGTGCAGCAGAGTTCTGACCGAGGGGTAACAGAGATTACGGCACTATGACCACCTCAGACCCTGCTGCAGGCTCAGCTAACAAACTCAGCCCACCATCAGCTGGCTCAGGACAGACGTCTTTTGCTTCTCCGGCAAGACACTGAACTGCAGAAAATTATGGCCTGCCTTTGACAGATTCAGCTCATTAAAAAGTCAGATTACCAAATTAACAGCAGGAGAGATTTTACATTTTCACAGTCCTAAAACCAGTCTTCACCCGGTGTGAACACTCCTGGGAAAATCAACCCTGAACACCAATGAGTCTTCAATTACAAAAGGGAACAAAGGGTTAATTGAATGAAATCAACTCTGAAAGGCTACAATAATTGACACAGATGTTCAGGACAGGTCTTGGTTTTCTGAAAGAAGATACTATCTGGGAATGTTTGACAGTGGGTCTCTAAAATTATGAAAAGCATGCCAACCAGAAGAGAAAATCTAGGCTTCATAAATTGAAAAGGTGGTTATTATTGAGGGGAATCATCTTGCCATTACAATAGACAATAGACAGTAGGTGCAGGAGAAGGCCATTCGGCCCTTCTAGCCAGCACCGCCATTCACTGTGATCATGGCTGATCATACACAATCAGTACCCCATTCCTGTCCTCTCCCCATATCCCTTGACCCCGCTATCTCTAAGAGCTCTATCTAACTCTCCCTTGAATGCATCCAGAGACTTGGACTCCACTGCCTTCTGGGGCAGAGCATTCCACATATCCACTCTTCTCTGGGTGAAAAAGTTTTTCCGCATCTCTGTTCTAAATGGCCTACCCCTTATTCTTAAACTGTGGATTATTACCTTATCAGATTCTGGCCCGCAGCCCAATAGAATGGACAGATCTAAAGCACAGCTGAAAAAATGTATCAAGGAGAAACGGATAAAGTATGGAACAGGATTTGGTGAAGATAGAAGTGAGGCAGCTCATGAGGAGCATGATTGCTGACCACATTTGGACTGATGGTTTTATGTTGTGAAGGTTCTGTATACAGTTGGCTGGATGTTTCATCTGGAAAAGTCAATGAATACTCTGAATATCTGCCAACTGCACTGGGACAGTTTCAGAACCTCACCCAGTGGTAGAAGATTTCTCACTGGGACAGTTTCAGAACCTCACCCAGTGGTAGAAGATCTCTCGCTGGGACAGTCCGTAGAACCTCACCCAGTGGTAGAAGATCTCTCGCGGGGACAGTCCGTAGAACCTCACCCAGTGGTAGAAGATCTCTCGCTGGGACAGTTTCAGAACCTCACCCAGTGGTAGAAGATCTCTCGCTGGGACAGTTTCAGAACTTCACCCAGTGGTAGAAGATCTCTCGCTGGGATAGTCCGTAGAACCTCACCCAGCGGTAGAAGATCTCTCGCTGGAATAGTCCGTAGAACCTCACCCAGCGGTAGAAGATCTCTCTCTGGGACAGTTTCAGAACCTCACCCAGCGGTAGAAGATCTCTCGCTGGGATAGTCCGTAGAACCTCACCCAGCGGTAGAAGATCTCTCGCTGGAATAGTCCGTAGAACCTCACCCAGCGGTAGAAGATCTCTCGCTGGGACAGTTTCAGAACCTCACCCAGCGGTAGAAGATCTCTCGCTGGGACAGTTTCAGAACCTCACCCAGTGGTAGAAGATCTCTCGCTGGGACAGTTTCAGAACCTCACCCAGTGGTAGAAGATCTCTCGCTGGGACAGTTTCAGAACCTCACCCAGTGGTAGAAGATCTCTCTCTGGGACAGTCCGTAGAACTTCACCCAGTGGTAGAAGATCTCTCTCTGGGACAGTTTCAGAACCTCACCCAGCGGTAGAAGATCTCTCTCTGGGACAGTCCGTAGAACCTCACCCAGCGGTAGAAGATCTCTCTCCGGGACAGTTTCAGAACCTCACCCAGTGGTAGAAGATCTCTCGCTGGGACAGTCCGTAGAACCTCACCCAGTAGTAGAAGATCTCTCGCTGGGACAGTTTCAGAACCTCACCCAGTGGTAGAAGATCTCTCGCTGGGACAGTCCGTAAAACCTCACCCAGTGGTAGAAGATCTCTCGCTGGGACAGTTTCAGAACCTCACCCAGCGGTAGAAGATCTCTCGCTGGGACAGTTTCAGAACCTCACCCAGTGGTAGAAGATCTCTCTCTGGGACAGTCCGTAGAACCTCACCCAGTGGTAGAAGATCTCTCTCTGGGACAGTTTCAGAACCTCACCCAGCGGTAGAAGATCTCTCGCTGGGACAGTTTCAGAACCTCACCCAGCGGTAGAAGATCTCTCGCTGGGACAGTTTCAGAACCTCACCCAGTGGTAGAAGATCTCTCGCTGGGACAGTTTCAGAACCTCACCCAGTGGTAGAAGATCTCTCGCTGGGACAGTTTCAGAACCTCACCCAGTGGTAGAAGATCTCTCTCCGGGACAGTCCGTAGAACCTCACCCAGTGGTAGAAGATCTCTCGCTGGGACAGTTTCAGAACCTCACCCAGTAGTAGAAGATCTCTCTCTGGGACAGTCCGTAGAACCTCACCCAGTGGTAGAAGATCTCTCTCTGGGACAGTTTTAGGACCTCACCCAGCAGTAGAAGATCTCTCAAGACCTGGGAATATAGATGCATTATTCTTTGAAAGTGGTGTCACAGCTAGATAGGGTTGTAAAGAAAGATTTTGGTAAATTGCCTTTATAAATCTATGTGTTGAATATAGGAGTTGGCATATTATACTGAAGTAGTGTAAGACATTGGTGAGGCCTCACTTGGAGTATTGTGTGTAGTTTTGGTCACCTACCTACAGGAAAGATGTAAATAAGATTGAAAGAGTGCAAAGAAAATTTACAAACATGTTGATGGGACTTGAGGACATGAGTTATAGGGAAAGGTCAAATAAGTTATGACTTTATTCCCTAGAGCATAGAAGAATGAGGGGATATTGATGGAAGTGTACAAAATTGTGAGAGATATAGATGGGGTAAATACAAGTAGGCTTTTCCCACCGAAGTTGGGTGGGACAACAACTAGAGGTCATAGGTTAAGAGTGAGAGTTGAAAAGTTTAAGGGGAACATGAGGGGGCTCGTCTTCACTTAGAGGGTGGTGAAAATATGGAATGAGCTGCCAGCACAAGTGGTGAATGTGGGTTTGATTTCAACATTTAAGAGAAGTTTGAATAGATGCATGGATGGGAGAGGTATGGAGGGTCATGGTCCAGGTGCAGGTTGATGGGAGTAGTGGTTGGGCATGGACTCAATGGGCCAAAGGGCCTGTTTCTGTGCTGTAGACTTTTATGACTGTGGCCAGTTGCATCACTTTCTAGGAATAATGATCTCAGTCCCTATGTTTTACCACAAATCTCCATGCCCTATCATTCACTGTTTGAGTCCTATCCTGGCTGGTCCTCCCGAAGTGCAAAACCTCACACTTGTCTGCATTAAATTCCATCTGCCATTCTTTCAGCACATCTTCTCAACTGGTCCAAGTCATGCTGCAAGCTTTGCTGGCCTTCCTTGCAGCCCACACTGTCCCCAATCTTGGTGCCATCCACAAACTTGTTGATCCAGTTTACCACATTATCAAACAAATCATTAAAATGGGTGATAAACAAAAATGGCCCCAGCAGCACTAAGCACAGGCTTCCAACCAGAGAGGCAAGTATCTGTTTCCAGACTCTGCTTTCCCCGGAAAATCCAATGCTAAACCCAATTTCATCCTGAATGCCAAGCGACTTAACATTCCTGACCGGTCTCCCATGCGGGTGTTCGACAAAGGTCTTGCTAAAGTCTACCTAGAAAACACCCAGTGCCTTTCCTTTATCAAACCTCCTTGTAACCTCCTCAAAGAGCCCTGTAAGATTGGTTAGACACAACCTACCATGCGCAAAGCCATGTTGAGTCTGCCTAATCAGGCCCTGTTTATCCAAATACTTACATATCCCTTCCCTTAGAACACCAGCCCAATAAGTTACCCATGACTACTATCAGAGCCTTTGAAATTCTCTTTCACCTCATCTCCCAGAGCCACACCATGTCCTCCTTTAGCTCTCCTAATTTCTCTATGGTACCATGGTAGCGTAGCAGTCAGCGCGACGCTATTACAGGCCAGGGTGTTGTGGAGTTCTGAGTTCACCTGTAAGGAGTCTATAAGTCCTCCCCATGCATAGGCTTTCCCCAGTTGCCTCCCACAGTCCAAAGCTGTACCTGGTAGGTTAATTGTTCATTCTAAACTAGGTTAGGGTTAAATGGGTTCGTTGAGGGGTTGCTGGGGTGACATGACTCAAAGGGTCAGCAGAGTTACTCCACACTGTATCACTAAATAAAATAAAGTGTTCTTTTACCATTTGTGCACTCCTCAGGGCCTGACTTGCCCCTAACGGCCTCTGCCTGATGTGCGGAGAGTGGTGAGTAGCAGGAACGGGCTGCCAGTGGAAGTGGTTGCATCCGGTACAATAGTATTTGGGAAGCCATTGGGTAGGTATGTGGAGAGGTGGTCTTTGGGAGCTTTATGGACTGAACACAGGAAATTGGGATTAGCTGGTGCACAAACCAGGAGCAGTTATGTGCCTGCATTGCATTGCCAACAGAGAATACTACTGTAAACAAGGCAATAACAACAGCCATGGAAACAGGCCACTGAGTCAAACAACTTGTGCCTAATGTTACACTAACACCCTTTCTTTATTCTTCCCCATAATCCCACAATTCCTCCCAGCTTTACTACTCACCTGCACACCAAAGGCAACTAATGTATTTAGGTCTTTATTCTACCATCTGCAGTTCTTTTTCTTTTAATTTTCATTTACTATAACATTTGGTCTGGTTGCATCTGCCAATTGACCTCCCAACCCACAAGCATTTGTGGGAGGAAACTGGAGGGATGTTCAGGAGAAAGGACACGTGCAAACTCTGCACAGGCAGCACCAGAAGTCAGCATTGAACCTGGGTAGCTAGAGCTGTGAGTCAGAGGCTCTACGAGCTTTGCCACTGCACTCCCCAAACCACAATGCGGACAGTCTAAGGGTTAGAATATTGCAGATCAAGGACAATCACAGGTTAACTGATGACAGTGACCTCTTAACCAATTAAAAAAGACTTTGAGATTGTCAAGGTTTTGAAAGGTACTACAAAATACAAGTGAGTTCTGATGAAGGGTCTCAGCCCAAAAGATTGACTGCTTATTCCCCTTCATAGATGCAGCCTGACTTGCAACGTTTTATGTGTTACTACAAAATACAACATGTTACAGCACAGAGTATCATCAAATGTGTGTCTGGCCAACTCACTCAGTGTAAATGGAAGCAAATCCTTTCAAGAAATGAAATTGCATTGCCAGGTTCATTTTCCCAAATGATTTGAAATCATAGTTTGAAGTTTATAATTTTTGAACTAAAGTTGCCCAGTAATTCTATTAAAATAATGCTTGAGGGATTTCATCTTTTCTGTTCCATGATTACAAAATGACTTGAGAAAAAGCATTCTTTTTTTTAAGAACGAAAGGCTGAGTAGGGTTCCTCTCAGGCTGCAACTACAGCTCGTCAAAAGTTTATTTTGAAATGGATAAAAGTGAAAAGTGATTAGAGGGTAGCATAGAGAGGAGTGGTGTCACAGTGGGCACGTGATGAAGAATTGGTAAGATTGTGTATAGAGTCACAGAGCAATACAGGCATTTCAACCCAATGAGTCTATGCCAACCATTATGACATTGCAACACTGCAGCATACAACCCAGCTGTCTCACCACACTCTCAAAGGGACCAGACCCAGGTGCAGAGGAACAGCAGAATCCCCAGGAAGAGACTGAAACGAGAGGTTAGACACCGGAATACCAACAGCCTCAGAGGAATGACTCCACAAAACTCTTCTTTCTCTCCAACACAATAACCCCAACTCAGGCACTGAATGAGACCTCTTTGAATAATCATAGAATCCAGGAAATGTGTCAGCCACAATTAACTTGACAAGGCTAAACCAAAAACACAAGGACTTAATGACTCTAGTTAAGATACTGATTAGTAAATACAGGTGTTCAAAAACCCGAGAAACCCAGTGCTCGGCAGTAGGCTGCAGGGCTCATGACATAGGCTTTCGAAAAGGTTAAAAATGTTATAACTTCAGTTTTGAACCTTATAGCTGCATCCAGGTCTCATCTTTCTCCTGATCCCTCCATCACAGCTTTCTCCCTCGGTGTCATTTGTTAGAAGGAAAATGCAGAAATGTAGCCAAATAGTTTTGGTTGCAATGTTCTGATGTAGAGCGAGTGGAGAGTGACTTTTGTTCAGATCCCAGGTGCAAAATGTATTCAAGGACGTTATCACAGGCAATCGACACTTAGCAATCATTTTTTTCATTAAAAATAGCTCAACTAACCTGCACGTTTCTTGAGAATCTTCTGAAGCTTGCAGAAGCTTGATTAGCTGTGGCTGGGAAACTATGCATCAGAATTTCCTTGTACTCAAATGACAAACAAGAGGAAATCTGCAGATGCTATTTGGATTTTCATCATTGAATCAATTATTACAAATATGTACTTTAGAATACTGCAGAGCCCCAGGTTACTCTGAGAACAATGGTCCAAGGCACATGTTAGATCTTGGGGTGACCGCAGGACCAGTGTAATAATCCAGTGTGGAGATACTGACTGTGCTATCACCGTTTTACTGGCTGATACCATCAGTTTTCCATCCACCACATTTATTTTCCAACTTAACTTTACCCTCCTTTTCCTTCGGCTTCATTTTATTCTGTTTCTTTAAATTCTTTTTCACAGTAAATGCTGTCAAAGGTTGTCAATGATGCAGATCTCAAGAAGGGTCAGAGCCATCTCTATTTCCTGAGGAGACTGAGGTCCTTTAACATCTGCCAGATGATGCTGAGGATGTTCTATGAGTCTGTGGTGGCCAGTGCTATTATGTTTGCTGTTGTGTGCTGGGGCAGCAGGCTGAGGGTAGCAGGCACCAACAGAATCAACAAACTCATTCATAAGGCCAGTGATGTTGTGGGGGTGGAACTGGACTCTCTGATGGTGGTGTCTGAAAAGAGGATGCTGTCCAAGTTGAATGCCATCTTGGACAATGACTCCCATCCACTCCATAATGTACTGGTTAGGCACAGGAGTACATTCAGCCAGAGGCTCATTCCACCGAGATGTAACACTGAGCGTCATAGGAAGTCATTCCTGCCTGTGGCCATCAAACTTTACAACTCCTCCCTCGGAGCGTCAGACACCCTGAGCCAATAGGCTGGTCCTGGACTTATTTCCACTTGGCATAACTAACATTATTATTTAATTATTTATGGTTTTATATTGCTATATTTCTACACTATTCTTGGTTGGTGTGGCTGTAACGAAACCCAGTTTCCCTCAGGATCAATAAAGTATGTCTGTCTGTCTGTCTGTCAAACCAGTTTATTAATTCACTGATGAAAATATTTGGAGGAAAGTTAATCTTCAACCTGATTGGAATCACTGAGCCCAGAAGTACCAAAACAGTCATCTCTGACACCACCGTGTTACTGAAAATGTCACTCCCAACGTCTGAAATCATTCCCAGTTGAGGGAGAACAGAACCACTGCCAGACCCACCATCTTGTTGAAGCATGAAATGTCCTTATGTTGGACGATGTCTGGTGATTGCCCGGTTTGTAAGGGCATCAGAGGTGCGGTGGACCGCATTTCAACACACCGCCACCCCCTGCTCTACTAGCTGGCTTGACTGACAGATCAAAATCCTGACTCCATCTTTGCCATTTTGGTTCTGTTATCTCTCCCTGCAGTGATAGAGGCCTCTTGATACTTCAGCCTCTCAGTTTGGCAGACTTTCATGTGTTCACGAAGGCAGTCAGTGCCAAGAAGGCAGTTAGCAACCAGACCAGCTCAGTGTTGGAGTCTTTGCTCAGCCCCCTCCCTACATTACATTCATTCCACCTCAGATGTCTCAACATCCTGCCAGGAACTGCCCCATACCTCACTCTAACAACATTTCCAATCTTACAGAAAGACGATCAAATTACTCTTTATTAGGTGTACCTGGCTCTGGGCTTAAGCCTAAAATGAACTAACATCCAAACAAGTTCTTTGTTTCAAGGAAGTGATGAAAGGGATAAGGTTGGTCCTCGAGTTAAGGTCCTAAATTGGGGGAAGACTGGCTTTGATAGAGCAAGGGAGAACCTGGAGAAACTAGACTGAGAGCAAATGCTTGTGGGTAAGTGACATCTGGAAGCCTTTTAAAAGGGAGTTAGCAAAGAGTTCAGGGCCAGCATATAAAATGGAAAGGTAGCAGGCTTAGGGGTACCTGGATGACAAAGGTTATTGAAGAATTGATAAGGAAAATGGAAGGAGTATTACATTATCACACTCCCCATCCCCAGCTCTGCCCCAGCCAGCAGGAATTAGAGAATGAAATACGTAGGGAGATCACAGAGAGCTGAGGGCTGCTCTAGTAGACGGTTTTAACTTCTCTGATTTTGACTGGGACTACCGCAGTCTCGGGGGTTGGATGGGCAGAATCTACTTGTGTCCAGGGGAGACTGGGGGGGAGCAACACTCAAGCTCTTAGAATCATGGAGTCATACACAGATACAGGCCTTTTGCCCACACAGTCCACAACGACCATAACGCCCACACTACTAGACCCAATTTCCTGCCTTCAAACCATATCCTCCTAAGGTACATCTCTCCATGTGCTTGTTAAATAGTCTATATACTCACCACCCTCTGCATGAAAAAGTGGCCCTTCTGGTACTTTCTCCCTTATCCTAAACCTAGGCCTACTAGTTCTGGAATTCACTACCCTCAGCAAAAGACTGTTACAATCCACCTTAACTACACTTCTCATAATTTTAAACATTTCAATAACATTCCCCTATCATTCCTCCTACAGGACCACACCCTTGCGTGCCTCAATGACCTGGAGAGCGATGTTGGCTGGAGTCAGGGCTTTACGCTTTGGGTCACCCTTGCCCAACAGCTCAAGGTGTAGAGGTCAGACCGAGAGTGGTCCTAGTTCGGGGGCTCTGCTCAGGTCTCACAACGCTGACTGGGAAAACAAAACTGTTACGGAAAAGGCAATGAAGAATCCTACATCAGAGTGTGACAGTATTCCTGAGTCTCCACCTGGGATTTGCGTGACTGACAGTCGTGAAAACCGAGAAGAAGCTACTGACATGATGAAGGAAGCCATGAACACCGCCAGAGATGGACGAGCTCATTGCTGCCCGAAACGCCAGCAACATAATGGGCAAAAGAGAAACCCCATCATTCTGCTGCAGTCCAAGGAATCAAGACCGAGTCTGGCCAACCCCTCATTATAGCTCATGCCAGTGAGTGTCCCCAGTCATCCTGCATACCATGCCTTTCCTGGTGCAGTGTGAACAAAACTGTACACAGTACTCCAAGTACAGCTTCACAAACAACTTCTACAACTGAAATTAATATCCCAACACTTACTCAGTGCAATGACTGACGTGCTAAACTCCTCCTTAACTGCCCTGTCTACCTGTGACACCTCTTTCAAAGAAATATACACTAGTCCTAATATCCATGGTGTCCCACCTTTCACAGTATAAGTCTGATGTTGATTTAACGATCTAGATTGTATCACCTCACACTTATCTGTACTGAAATCCATTTGTTACAATTCAGCCCACTCCCACAATTGATCAAGATCCCCTGTAACCTGTGATAACCCTGGGCGCTATGAACAACACCTCCTAATTTTGTTTTATCTGCAAAAACACCAAACTTTTTGTATATGCATCCAAATCATTTATATAAATAATGAACAACAAAGGCCCCAACACTGACACCTGTGGCACACACCACCATTAGCATTACAAAAGTTATGCAACAGAATAGGACTACTCCACACCAGTTAAATAGTTCCAGGTGATTTAGAGGCAGGAAGCTGCAAAGGCTGATTTGCAGAGATCCAGCAAGTGGGAGGGTTTCAAAAGTGAGCTCAGGGACAATATGTTCCTGTTACATGTGAAGGACAAGGTTGGCAAGATTAGGGAACCCTGGCTCACGAGGATAGTCAAGCTCTAGTCAGGAAAAAGGAGGAGGTGTTTATCCATACAAAGGTACCCATTGATGGCAACTCCAGCTGTGACACAGAGGTGCATCTCCAGTGGCCCCCATCCTGACCTCAGTGAAGTTTGCAGTTTCTCCCTGACAACGTGGGTTTACTCTAAAAGGAGTGCAGTAGGGCAATTGGCCTCTGTAAAGTACCCCTGGAGTAGCTTTGTGACTGGAGATTCAGGAGTTGCAGGTGAGCATGTGAGAGAATTAGTGACCAGGAAATAAGTGAGGAATGGGATTTTACGGACTTAATGTGTGAACCAGTATAAACTCGATAGGCCAAATGGTCTCCATGCCATATGGATATATGAGAAACATGGGACTAAATGGATTGCTCGTCACAGGATGAACAGTATCATGTGTCAAATGCAGAAAAGTAGCACAAAATTATCCATTCTTTGGGAGTTTTCGACAGACTGTACCGATTTCTAAAGGTGTTGAGTTGGGGTGGGTAGGGTGTGGGATTAAAAATCTGAGCAACACACACAAAATGCTGGAGGAACTCAGCAGGTCAGGCAGTATCGATGGAAATGAATAAAGAGTCGGCGTTTCAGACTCCCTTCCTCAGGATTGGAAAAAAAGGGGAAAACGTTAGCATAAAAAGTATGAGCAGGAATGTGAGGAAAGTGAGCAATGGGAGAAAGGGGAGAAGAAGGGGCACCATGATACACAGGTAAGGAGAAGTAGGAGGCCAGAGTGGGGAATAGAAGAGGAAATGCTGTTTCTTTTCACGACTCGTGGTGCATCTGGCCACATTTTTTGCTGTTTCCTTAGCATTTGTCTGTTTTTTTACAAGGCCGGGTTTGCTAGCTCGATGCTCAGCCCTGCACGAATGGAAAGCATGCAAGGGGCCGGCCAGACTCGAACCCGGGACCATTCGCCTCGAAGTCCGGTGATGAATCCACTACACCACCGGCCAGCTAGTACAAGAAGAGGGAAGAAGGGGGGAAATAACTGGAAGGAGAAACCAATGTTCATGCCACCAGGTTGGAGGCTACCAGGACAGATTATTCTACCACCATACATACCTTCACCTCCCCACCCCCTGCCTCTCGCCACTTTCCACAAGGATCAATCCCTCGGTGATTCCCTTGTCCATTTGTCCCTCCCTTTTTAATTAATGTAGTTAATAAACTACAATTAATGTAGTTTGTTACATCAGAACCAGGCACAGATGATCAGCTTCAACTCTAGATCTTACAGCTAAGCCATCAGTGAAGCTGATCAAGGTCATGAGCCTGCTGAAGGATACCTTAATGTCTGGCAACCCTGATGTTGGGAAAGGCCATCCTCCAATCATCAACCAGTATCATTTATTGCAGATGTTATACTTGAGCTTTTGCTGATGTGTTTGCTTGGAAACTTGGGTAAAACTGCCCTTGAGTCCAAAGCATCTGGACATACGTTCATCAGTTGTATCTCCAGAGGAATCTCTTTCCTTTCTTTTTAAATCTTTTTATTAATTTTAAACAAGCATTAATGAAACATGAATACGAAGTGTTTGAGAGTACATAATTAATAGTTTAAATAGACATTTATATAATAATAAAATATATAACCTCCCAAACTCATAACATTGATGAACAAAGAAATAAAAAGAGAAAAAAAAAGACCCCAGAGAAAAAAAGAGAAAAAAAACACTAACCAACATGGGCCATTGAATAATGTGAAGTACATATACAGCAGTGCCAATAACTCCGAACCTCCATCCAAACAATTAGGGATAATATAAATAAGGTTTAGGAAAAGACAATTCAACTCATATGAAAATGTTGAATAAGTGGTTAGAGGAATCTCAATTTCCCCATTAACATGTCCCACCAAGACTCCACATTAACAAGGAGATTCAGAGCTTCCCTCCCAGAGATACAGAGGCACATCTGGTACCATGGAATCAGCATCTCGATTTCACTGTAGCCATGGTACACCAGAAGCATGTTTGAAAGTCCATATCAACTAAATGCTAAACTGATCAATTTAAGGCTTCATTGATCTTGAAGCCACTTTTTTTCTAAACAACGTAAAGTAGTTGTGGCATCCGTAGTTCATGGTTAGGTGTCAGGTGACTACAAGTGTATCTTTCTCTGACAGCTCCCTCATCACTTGGACACTCACAATATATAATGGAATGAACCTTGAGCCACCCAACTACCTTCAAGTTTAGGTGGGAGAATGTGCTGTCACCACACGGGGAATGTGTATGGTCCAATATAGACAATACAAAGACATCCAATGAAACACAAAACTGATCCCACCAGCTGCCTTTGAGATTTCCCTATTCCTCCAATGTAATCATCATAACATTGGTCCTTTCCTCGATAAAATGGATTCTTTGCTCCTGGTGAACTTCAAGTGAAAAGTGTCACAATATTGCATAGTCACTGCCAAGCATCACAACTGTTAGATCTATATCAGCACAGTGAAGCAAATGAACCAAGATGTACAATATATAACTCCAGTACAGTTCGAGAAAATAGTTTGAAATGAAGTTCTGCAGAAATTTGCCAGCAATATGTCAATCAAATATACAGACACACTAACTCATATAAAGCAGGTCTGGCAGCATCTATAGAAAGGGATAACGAGCTGGCATTTTGTGCTGAGAGCCTTCATTAGGACTGGAAGGGAAGGGGGAAGAAGCCAAAGAAGGTGGGGAGAGGGGAAGGAGTACAAGTTGGGTGATAGGCGAAACTAGGTGAGGGGTAAGTAGGTGAGTGAGGGAGGGGGATGAGAAGCTGGGAGAAGGTAAGGGCTGAAGAACAAGGATTCTGATAGGAGAGGAGAGTGGACCATGAAAGAAAGGGAAGGTGGAGGGGCACCAGAGGGAGGTGACAGGCAGGTGAGGAGAAGAGAAGGGGTAAGAGGGGAGCCAGAACAGGGAATGAAGTAAGAGATGAGGGGAAAGGGGAAAAATTGACAGAAGTTAGAGAAGTAAATATTCATCAGGGCGGAGGCTACGGAGACAGAATATGAGGTGTTGCTCCTTCAGCCTGAGAACAGCCTCGTCATGGCAGTGGAGGAGGCCATGGGAATGGAAAGTGGAATTAAAGTAGGTGGCCATCGGGAAATCCTGCTTGTTGCAGATGGAGCAAAGGTGCTCAACAGAGTGGTCCCCCCGTCAAATCAGTGATGTACAGGAGGTCTCACCATGGTAGGGAGCCGTCACTGGGAACACCAGGTAGAGTATGTAACCCCCTGGGTCACCTCAGGCTCGCTCAGCTCGATTCCATCTAGGGGGAGCAACCTTCAGCCCTGCCAAACTGGGTAATCAGCTGGTGTGGATGCTGTGTGATGTCCCCGCCTCGCCCAAAAACAGACAGTACACCATATGCGATTAAATGAGTACAATTTATAAAGGTTACTATAACTAAGTGATTAATAACTGTGATACAGTATATATGAAGAAAAAAATAAAGAAAAGGCGCCAAACTTATCAAAGTCCAAACCACTTCGTGCACAACCGTTGGAGCTCAATTACTGAAGTCTACTGGCCACCATTCGATCCCCTCCGAACTCCTCGACTCGCAGCTCAGGAGCCTCCGAATGGTCAACCAAGCACATCTAGCTTCATCCCCCCTCCTCGGAGTACTTCCTGGCCTCGGACCCCCACTTGGGGTCCGATCCTCGTCCAGCTTACAGCATTGCGTCCTCTCTCTCAACCCCCTCGCACCGATCTGCTCAAAAGCCCGTCAACAAAAGCTTACAGACTCAGAAGAAAGAACATTAATCCCCATTTGGTTTACAAAGGAATACAATTCTCGTTATCAGTAAATTTTAACCCAAACAAGCTTCCAGCACTCTCTCGCAACAAAGAAGCATTCCTGCTAGTTAACAAAGCAAAGAAGCCCTTTTGATTACATACACAGTAACAAAGAGAAAAAAAGAAACCCCCTTTACACTTTCCCCCCACCAAATAAAAGTCATGTCCTCATGACTATTAAATAACTTGCCACCTTTCCTGCCAACACACCGTAACCCAAGCACAAACAGGGACATCTCCTCCCCACACAGTAAACCTCACGCCCTGTTCCTCAGGCGCTACTTAGGCCAACTATCTGGGAGTTCCCTAACCCTTCTGAGACCTCCGTACCCCCTCACCTAAACCCTTCAGGCTCGGACACAACTGGGGATACCTTGGGCCCACTACCAACTCCTCTCTCAACCTCTCACTCTTCATTCTCCAAACAGTACGGACAGCCCATGGTCCCACCACCATTTCATCAGCACTAGTCGGAACTTGAACAACGACCTCCAGGCTACCAACAGCAGCCACCCCACCCAACACACACACACAGTGATAACCAGCAATCGCACACCCACAAAGGCACACCAGCTCTTCGCCGCAGACACAATCTAAAGAGGGTGATCACACAGCTTCCACAGAAATCAATCCCGGACGAGCACCCGCAATGTAACCCCCTGGGTCGCCTCAGGCTCGCTCAGCTCGTTCTCGTCTAGGGGGAGCAGCCTTCGGCCCCGCCAAACTGGGTAATCAGCTGGTGTGGATGCTGTGTGATGTCCCCGCCTCGCCCAAAAACAGACAGTACACCATATGCGATTAAATGAGTACAATTTATAAAGGTTACTATAACTAAGTGATTAATAACGATACAGTATATATGAAGAAAAAAATAAAGAAAAGGCGCCAAACTTATCAAAGTCCAAACCACTTCGTGCACAACCGTTGGAGCTCAATTACTGAAGTCTTCTGGCCACCATTCGATCCCCTCCGAACTCCTCGACTCGCAGCTCAGGACCCTCCGAGTGGTCAACCAAGCACACCTAACTTCATCTCCCCTCCTTGGGGTACTTCCTGGCCTTGGACCTCTGCTTGGAGTCCGTTCCTCACCCAGCTTACAGTATCGCGTCCTCTCTCTCCCACTCCCTTGCGCCAATCTCCCCAAAAGCCCGCCAACAATAGCTTACCGACTCAGAAGAAAGAACATTAATCCCCATTTGGTTTACAAAGGAATACCATTCTCATTATCAGTAAATTTTAACCCAAACAAGCTTCCAGCACTCCCTCGCAACAAAGAAGCATTCCTGCTAGTTAACAAAACAAGAAGCCCTTCTGATTACATACACACTAACAAAGAAAAAAGAAGTATACTTTACAAGTAGGTGACCTCCGATAGACTCTTAGGTGAAGTATTGCCTACCTGGATGGACTGTTTGGGCCCGGAGTGCTATTGAGGGAGGAGGTAATGGACAAGGTGTAGCACTTCTTCCACTTACAGGGTTAAGTGCCAGGAGGGAGATCGGTGGGGATGGATGAATGGACAAGGGATTCATGGTGGGAGTGATCCCTATGGAGAGTGGCAGGAGGCCAAGGTGTGGGAGGATCCTGTTGAATATGGTGGAAGTTGTGGAGAAAGATGTGCTGAATGTGGCAGCTCATGGGCGGTAGGTAAGGACAAGAGGAACTCCTTCCTTGTTATGGTGGCAGGAAGATAGCGTGAAGGCAAACGACTAGGAAATGGAGGAGACGCGGGTGTGGGCAGCATCAATGGTGGAGGAAGGGATATCCTGTTCTTTGAAGGAGGAGGACATCTCTGATGTTCTGGAAAGGAAAGCCTCATCCTCGGTCACCTGGAGGAGAGGAAACAGGAAGATCCTAATTCCTTGTGCACTCTACAGGCAGTCCATGATTTTAATTGCTTCACAAATAATCTATCTACCTACCTATCGATCGACCTGTCTGTCTATTCATTCATTCCGAGATACAATGAGATAATAGGCCCTTCCAGTCCAATGGCCCACACCACTCATTGACCAATTAACCTGCCAACCCATATATCTTTGGAATGTGGGAGGAAATCAGAGCATGTGGAGGAAACACACTCGGTCACGGGGAGAACGGACAAACTTCTTAGAGATAGCGGTGGAATTTAACTTGAATCACTAGTGTTACACCGATGCGTGCTGCCCCGATCTTGACGTCATTCCTAACATCCAGGAAAACTGAATCTGGACCAGTGACGGTTAGAGTACCTCAGCTTTGAGACACAAGATCAAAACCGAGTGAGTGGCATATTCATAAACGCTGAAGAGATGACAATCAAACGGCTCCCAGGCAACACCGTGTGCTGGTTAAGAATCTGAGCCCAGAGGTGAAGATTACTCCTGTTCTTTGCCTGCTACCATGTTCTTACAATGTCCTAAGATTCCCTGATAACTTACGTATTGTGTAGGAGATACCAGGACAGTCTGACAGAAATAGTGATGAAATCCCAACAATTATTGAGACATTAGGTCCCAGCGTAAACCACCAAAAGCAGAACAAGTTTGGTTTTTTTAAATGTTTATTGTTTTTTTTAAAGTCTGTACATACAGGCAGAAGTAATTTTTCAGAGTCTAAGAAACTGTAGTTTATTTCTTTAACCCAATCCGAGACAGCTGTGGGTAATGTTCGATTGCAAATACTCCAAATCCGTAAGGTTAAAAACAAAGGTTGCTCAGCTCCTTGAGCCTGCTCCTTAACCTATTCAGATCAGGGCCTCACCACCACCTTGCCACATCAACCCCATTCTCCTTGAATCCCTCAATGTCTTTTAGTCTTTACCCTGAACACGCACTTGAATGTCCAATCCTGGCAGACAATTCCACAGGTAGCCAACTCCCCAGGTGAATGGTCAGTTCCCCAGGTGAATGGTCAGCTCCCCAGGTGAATGGCTAACACCCCAGGTGAATGGTCAGCTCCCCAGGTGAATGGTCAGCACCCAGGTGAATGGTCAGCTCCCCAGGTGAATGGCTAACTCCCCAGGTGAATGGTCAGCTCCCCAGGTGAATGGTCAGCACCCAGGTGAATGGCTAACTCCCCAGGTGAATGGTCAGCTCCCCAGGTGAATGGTCAGCACCCAGGTGAATGGTCAGCTCCCCAGGTGAATGGCTAACTCCCCAGGTGAATGGTCAGCTCCCCAGGTGAATGGTCAGCACCCAGGTGAATGGCTAACTCCCCAGGTGAATGGTCAGCTCCCCAGGTGAATGGTCAGCACCCAGGTGAATGGTCAGCACCCAGGTGAATGGCTAACTCCCCAGGTGAATGGTCAGCTCCCCAGGTGAATGGCTAACTCCCCAGGTGAATGGCTAACTCCCCAGGTGAATGGTCAGCACCCAGGTGAATGGTCAGCTCCCCAGGTGAATGGCTAACTCCCCAGGTGAATGGCTAACTCCCCAGGTGAATGGTCAGCTCCCCAGGTGAATGGTCAGCACCCAGGTGAATGGTCAGCTCCCCAGGTGAATGGCTAACTCCCCAGGTGAATGGTCAGCTCCCCAGGTGAATGGCTAACTCCCCAGGTGAATGGCTAACTCCCCAGGTGAATGGTCAGCACCCAGGTGAATGGTCAGCTCCCCAGGTGAATGGCTAACTCCCCAGGTGAATGGCTAACTCCCCAGGTGAATGGTCAGCTCCCCAGGTGAATGGTCAGCACCCAGGTGAATGGTCAGCTCCCCAGGTGAATGGCTAACTCCCCAGGTGAATGGTCAGCTCCCCAGGTGAATGGTCAGCTCCCCAGGTGAATGGCTAACTCCCCAGGTGAATGGCTAACTCCCCAGGTGAATGGTCAGCACCCAGGTGAATGGTCAGCTCCCCAGGTGAATGGTCAGCTCCCCAGGTGAATGGTCAGCTCCCCAGGTGAATGGTCAGCACCCAGGTGAATGGTCAGCTCCCCAGGAGAAACTGTGGGATTTCAGTCATGAATGACCAACTTATTACTTTGAGACTGTGACCCCTGGTTGTAAATACACCAAACACAGCAGCTATTAATCCAGTGTTTATCCACGAATTCTGTCCCAATTGCACCCCTTCTCTTTCTTTTGACCTTCAGATTCAGTTCTCACTGGACACATCCCCCATCTCAGAAATCAATCTAATGAACCTCCCATTAAAAAGGGTATTCTTCCAGATGTGCTGAGACCAAACCTGCACAGCCGGATCGGGACCTGCGGAATGTCATCATTACCATCTCCAGTGTTCCTAATTGCCTCAGTGTAATCTGAGCGCTGGGACGGTTGGGTGCCCCGAACAATATATTTAAAGAATAAATTGTTTTTTCGACTTTTTCTGTCAAAGTGGACCTCGTAATCCACGCCGAAAGATAAACCTGGGCGCATCGGACAACGTCCGTGGGGGTAAAGCACGATTATGGTTTCGCCGACTCGTGCTATGTGCTCTGATGTTTAGTGTTTACAGCACGCTTTCCCCGTGAGCGCCTGACACGGCAGTTTTCCTCCTCCCTCAATCTAGACCGGCCAACTCCCTTCCCCACTCTCAGTCCTGAAGCGAAACATCGGCAATTCGTCTCACCAACTCCCCGCCCCAGCAGACGCTGCTCAACGCGCTGACCGGTGTAGCTGCGGATCCCAGCTCCTGCCCCCGGTCTCCCGCTTCTCGGCCTGCCTCCTTGTTGAACAGTGCCGGGAGGAGGGAACGACCCGTGGTTCCCGGCCAACCTGGGACCGGGCGATCGGAACCGAGAGCGGAAGCCGACATTCAATTTGATCTCCCAAGCGGGATAAAGCCGATAATGTTCATCACAGACCTGAAGTGTTCCCGACCCACTCATGGGACAGGTGTGCTGACAACGGAGTCGGTGCTCCTGTTGCCGCTCGCCTGGTATAGGGTTAAACGCGAAAAAAAAGGTGCCCGGTGCTCAGCAAAGAGCGGGACGGTCCGCCGGGGCTCTCCGTGCCCGGCTCGGTTGCCCCGCCCTCAGGATTCCGGTGGGGAAGAGAGCATCTCGTTGGGTTGTACACAAGCAGATTCATCTTAACTAAAATGCAGGGAACGACATTACAACCCAACCAGCCCCGCTCACCCCCCCCCCCCCCCCCCCCCGGGACGTGATGTCCTCAAGTGAGGGCCGAGTTAGTAAAGTCTGTTCAACATTGCCCCGCAGAGAGCTCCGCACTGGTACTCGGAGGGACCGTCTTGTGCCGTCGTGCTTCGCCAATGACCTCGCCTCTGAGCACCGCAGTCTCGCTGCCCTCCGGGAGGGAGGGTTGGGCGGGTCTCCGGTGTGGCCACGGCAACACACCGACGCGCAGCTGAGCCCTCGTCTCAGAACCCCCACCCCGAGCTCAGTCACCACACCACCTCCCGCACGTGGGGACTGTCGGGAACGGGGCAGGATTAACCCCGGGGCTGGGATCGCGCCCCATGAGTAGCGGGTAGGCGAGTCCGAGGGTTCCAACTTTCACCCTAGACCCCACCGTGCTCGGACCGAGTCTCGCCAGCCGGGGACGGAGCGATCCCCGAAACTCATCCCAACGATGTAGGTTGGGACTGGGGACCTCTCCGTCCCGGACGTACCCAATTCTACTCCTCCATCAACCGCCGGTGCCAGGCGAGCTGTTTGCAGCCTGTCCCGCGTGTCTGCTCGGTACACCGACCACACACCAGGCATCCGCTCCGCAAAGTTTAGAGTTCGGCAGGTCTCGTCGCCCAAACTCCGGTGTCTTCACCTCCTCAGGGGCTCTCAGTCCCCGGCTTGCTGTCGTTGAGCCCCACCCCCAGTTAGTCCGTATAACTGACGGGACAACGTGGCCGTGACGGACCTCGGTTGCCGCCGCTCTCCCGGTCAATGTGGAGTGACTCTGGGGCAGGGGTAAGATCCTTGCCCCCTGCCCAACATCAGTTCCATCCGATGGATGGTGTTACGCCTCTACGCTCCAGATCCGGAATCACAGCAATAAAAGGCGCTGCCTCTGCCCCCAGGGCAGGAGCAGGTATGCGGGGTTCTGCCGTGCCGTAAACCCGGGATAGCCCCCGGCGAAACAACCTTTGCACAGACCCCTGCGTGCATGCTTGCCGGCTGCGCGATTGTGTGAAGGACCGCGCACAACGAATCGTTTTACCGATTCTCCGCTTCACTTTCCTCGCCTCGAAGCCGAGAGCGCAACGGCCGCCCCAACGTGCGTGTAACCGGTAAATGCATCGCAATACCGGGACTCGG
The DNA here is from genome assembly GCF_030144855.1 of Hypanus sabinus. Taxonomy (NCBI): domain Eukaryota; kingdom Metazoa; phylum Chordata; class Chondrichthyes; order Myliobatiformes; family Dasyatidae; genus Hypanus; species Hypanus sabinus. The sequence continues at coordinate 11,454,117 of NC_082726.1, read as the reverse complement.
CTCGTCACTCCACGGCGTGGAGGCACCTTTCCGGAACACATCCTTCGCACTTCGGTTGGCATGGCTTTAAACACGTGAAACACACCCGACATGCAATACCAGAACACAGAGCGACTCCTTCAATTCCAACCGTACAATCTGCCAGAGACCGCGGCGACAACGGTCACTTTCATTTACCAAACAAAAAGGGAATTCCTCGATGTTTAAACCAAGTTGCCACAACACACCGATACCCGCTTTTCGTATCAACGGAATTTGCCCCTCTCACAGTCACCATTGAGATGGTCAGTGCGAAAGCGCGGGAGGCAGGAGCGAGGGGTGGAACGGAGCCCCAACTGACCCTCGCCAGCGTCCAGCGACAGCCCATGCCCGAGCTCCGGGCAGCAGCCGCTCGCAGACTTTCATCGTCCAGGTCTCGGCCGGCTCAGGTTGGGGAGCAGCCGGTTACCTTCAGCGCACCTCCCGCCATCCGCCGCCTCCACTCGCCTTAAACACAACTTCAGACAGGTGTCACAGCCTCCGTCTGCTTCCCCCCCAGTCACTGACCGACCGGCGGGGACGGCAATCGCCGTGTTTCCGCTGATGTCTGATCAAATCGGACTCCGACCCGCCGCGGCCGGAACACACCACGGACTTCAGTCTCAGCGCTCCGAGCCACACCACACCTCGTGTTAATCCGGATCAATCCCTCACCCCCAGTCCCGAGACAATCTCACCACCCCCGACCCGGGTCAGTCTCACATCTTTTACATGCACACTGACCCGTATTAAACTCCCCCCACAACTCGGATCACCCCGCCCCCTCCCACGGCCGGGCCCTGCAGCGGGAGCGGGGTCGCCAGCTCGGTTACCTCTGTTGCCGGAGCAGTTGTGGCGGCGGGCGGGCGCCGCCGTATCGCCGCTTCCCGGGAGACGATCGGCGGCGGAGAGAGGAGCGGGCTCCATGCTGCCGTGGCCGGTGGCGGTGAAGAAACGCGGAGCGGGTTCCCGGGGAGCTGCTGCGGCAGTGGGGGGCACTCAGAGAGCGGCGGCGCCGGGCAGCGGTGTGGAAAACGCCGGGCAGCGGCGGCACCAGCACACGGGCACGGGCAGTGGGCACCGATCGCACGTCATGCCGGCTCTCTGGGCGAGAACAGCGCCGGCTTCGCCCGGGAGATGAGCCCTGGTAATAATCCTTCACACTTCAAACATTCCCCAATCATCAGAGGAAAGCGCCAGCCGGGGGGAGGACCAAGTCCGGGTATTTAAAGAATAGAAGCAGGCATGGAATTTGTGCGTTGCACTCCCACAGGCCCTGGGGGGAATTCTCAGTGCATCTCCCAGCAATTGTCATCACAGTCTGATTTCACACACAGTTCCGTGCTTGCAGCCGGTCTGTCATTCGCCGCAGAGCCCTCTGGAAACAACTTTCCCCGCGTTAACTTTTCCGGGAGCCGGCAGAGCGGTCCTGCACACCGGGGTATCAGGCCGGCGGGACAGCGCCGGGAACGGGGTGACGGGAGACTCCGGGCCGGCAGAAAGGCTGAGTCAATGGAGCCCGCTGGACCCGCCGGCTGAGCGGACTCGTCCTCTACGCAAAGCACACAGGCATTTGGCGCTGCCCTGGGGACGCCATTCAGAGGGCAATCTGATGAAAAGGACAATCGGTAGATGGGGGTATGGATTCCGCCTGGCTAGTAAAGGGACGGGAGGGGAAACACCCACCGAGTCACGGGCACCTGGGACACCAAAGGGCGGCTGGAGGGTGACAACCTGCGGGGCAGTAGGTTGAGAACTGGGAGAGTCGCCGCCGAGCACACGAGCAAGCACGGGTCACTCTTCCTGGCACATTTAGTGAACCCAGCACCTCCCAACTCCACCGTCTCGGATCCCGAGAATGAGGGGGAGCTGTGTGAACGGGAAACAGCGTTCAGTCTCTGAGGAAACAGACTGGACAGTACAGCATGGGAACAGGCCACACTCGGCCTGCTTCTTTATCAATTCGATTTTCTAGCATTGCCTTTCCCGTGCATCCATCCACATCGCCGAGAATCCGGCGACCAACAAGCTGTAGCCATCAACCACGAAATAGGCCCTTCGGCCCACCATATACATGCTGACCATCAAGTGCCTTCCATACTAATTCCATGCCCCAGCTTCTTATTTCTGCGCTCATCCGGATCCGCCCTCAACGTTGAGGGAGTACCGGGCGCTACTTGCTCCTCACGGAGTGTGTTCCAGCTCTCCGGGTGAAAAAAAAAATCTTTGCCTCAAACCCTTATTTCATGCATGACTATCAGTTGCTGTCTCATTGAACCTCTTCTCACGTTGTCTTACACTCTCGCTAAAGAAGGGTCACCGGGGACGACCACTGGTCTCGCCTTGGAAATGCGGATCATTCTTTGGAACAAGTTACAAGTCTCATCCACTTTCTCTCCAGTCTGTCAGCCTCATATCCTGATTTTACTCCAATCTGGGGAAAAAAATACCAGTTTTGCTTTTAGTATTTTGTCATCTTCGAACCCTGAGTGCTCCATCCTCAAATCTTACCTTCTTTTCCACTTAAATTCTCTTTCTCCACCTCTGGTACCAACCTTGTACCATTCAGAAAGCCACTGCCTTCCACAACACGCAGAGCAAAACAGAAAATCTACAGATGCAGGAAACTTGAAACAAAAGCAGAAAACGCAAGAGTACACAGCAAGTCAGGCAGTATCGGCAGGAATGAAACACCGTTACTGTCTGAGATCAATGACTTTTCAGCAGAATGAGGGAAAGTTGGAAATCAAAGTTTTTAGTACAGGAAATAGATAGGGTGTGTGGAGAGTGAGGAGTGCCTCTAAGGGTGTGGAGACCAGGAGGAACTGAATGACACAGACTCTGTTGGTGCTGGCCTGGAGAGGCTGGTGAAGGTTAGTTAATCTGTCTGCAGGTGCGGTTAGTAAAGAGAAGTGAATGTTACCAGGCATGCAAAATCAAACATTGCTGGAATTGGGTTAAAAAGGCTGCAGGTGATGTGTCAGGAATGAGCCACAGGTGAATCCTAATAGCTGGGTGCAGACTGAGAGGTGGCCACATGGGCAGGCTGGGAGACCTTAATGGGAGCTTGTCTGAAACATAGAGTGACAGCTATTTCATTTCTCAGAGTTCAAATGTCCAGTACTGGAGATCATAATGTCCAGTACTGGAGGAGATAATGTCCAGTACTGGAGGGCATAATATCCAGTACTGGAGGGCATAATGTCCAGTACTGGAGGAGATAATGTCCAGTACTGGAGGGCATAATATCCAGTACTGGAGGGCATAATGTCCAGTACTGGAGATCATAATGTCCAGTGCTGGAGGTTATAATGTCCAGTACTGGAGGGGATAATGTCCACTACTGGAGGGGATAATGTCCACTACTGGAGGTAATAATGTCCAGTACTGGAGGGTGTGTATTTAACGTAAAAAGGAGGTGGGCAAGGCAAGTTTTTTACACAGTGTCATTGGTGTCTGGAATGCACCGCCAGGGGTATTGGCTAGAAACAAATTTGTAAAAAGCTCTTTGGCACGAAGAATATGTGTAGAATAGAAGGAAATGAGGATTGTATAGACAGAAGAGACTACATTAGTATGTTTATAATTACTAGTTTTCTTAGCTTGGCACAACATCATGGGCTGAATGGCCCATTTCCGTGTCATACTGTTCTATGTACTGGTTGTGTGAAATATGCTAACTAGTTTAATGATGGTGCAGGTATGAAATTATGTTAATGGACATGTAAATTATTCTGGTTAATGATAGTTTAAGAATATCTTAAAGTTAATAGCAATTTATCTATAGTAATGTTTCTGCACAGCACAGTTCCCAAGGATTGGGAACGGGAGAGTCCAGAAATAAGTGGGGGCAGTTGGGACATTCTGCACTCCACTGTTCCCATGGAGACATTGGATTGTGCATAATTAGGCACTTAACAAGGGCCAATAAAAATATGTTAAGTTTAAAAGGAGCAGCCACTGTGGGAACAGCCACAATGTGAATGGGCTGGTGTTAGAGTGGGGAGTTCAGGCATTGGGTTATAGAGTCTTCAGCGAGGAGAGGTGAAAGCTGTAGATAGAATTTTTCATTTATTTTTTTCCTTCTTATTGCGCAGTTAGTGCAGTGGGGATGCCGGACTGGACAGAGAAATGTTCCCCTTGTGGAATGTGGGAAGGCAGGGAAATGTCCAGTGACCCCGAGAACTGCAACTGCAAGACATGCATCCAGGTGTAGCTTCTTTCAGACCATGTTGAGGAACTGGAGCTGGAACTGGATGAACTCTGGATCATTTGAGGGGTTAATCGACAGGACATATGGGGAGGTAGTTACACCCAAGGAGCTGAACACAAGTAATTGGGTGACTGTCAGGAGGAAGAAATGGGATAGGCAACCAGTGCAGAGTACCCCTGTGGCAGTTCCCCTCAATAATAGGTATACCACTTTGCCACTTTAGATACCATTGGGGAAGGATGGCCGAGCAGGGGAAAGCCATGACAGTCATGTCTCCGGCACTGAGTCTGGCGATGTGGCTCAGAAGGGAAGGGCGAGAAGAGGCGAGTTGTAGACATTGGGGATTTGTTGGTTTGAGAAACAGAAAAGAGGTTCAATGGACGAGAACAAGATTCCCAGAAGGTTTGTTAACTCCCAGGTGCAAGGGGCAGGGACATCTCAAATCGAGTCCAAGTAGGAAAGTGAGCAGCCAGAGGTTGTGATCCACATCAGAGTAAGTTACATGGGTGAACAGAGATGAGAAGTGATCAACTCCTCTGGGGACACAAATATATCAGTGTTGTCCCGATTCTGCTCTCCAGACCTAGAATAACTATACATGGATACAGCGTTCCTTGGGGGCCAAGGTACAAAAACATACATGCGCATTCAAAATAATGAGAAAGGAAAAATCGTCCCGGAAGAAAGCAAATTTTTAGACCAAGTTCCTGAGCAACAAGTTCCATAAATTGAATGTTCCCAGCAGTCCCATCTGTAATTGCACTGATCTGCCACTGGAGGGCAGCACCAACAGGAGATGCCACCCCCACCCAAGCCCGGATGCCATGCTCCAAAGCAAGCCTAAGGACTGAGGCCTAGTCCTAGCTACAACCAAGGCAACACTACTGCCTCACCTCCTGTCTCTCTCCACCAAACAAAAGAAGAAGATCTGCAGCAATCAATGTCCGACAGGGTCTTGTGAGCACAAAAGAAATGTCCAAGGCAGTCACTGACAGTTTCACTGTACACCGCCTTTGCATCAACTCAAAGGCACCCACTCCGGTGCCCCTGAGTAGCAGGCCGCGGCATGGTCTCCACCCAAGTCAGCTCTTCCGACCCCAATCCGGCTTCTCCTTCAGCCCAACCATCGGGCTGACGGCCTGGCTCGAATCCCCAGCCCAGAGTGATATTGTAGACCACTCAACAGTCTGCAGGATTTACAGGAGTAAGTTTGTCGCGAGATTGCAGACTGCTTCAAGAAACATTAGGTTGTGATAGTTGGTGATTTTAACTTTCCACATATTGATTGGGACTCTCTTACTGTAAAAGGACTATATGGGATGGAGTTTGTCAAATGAGTTCAGGAAAGTTTCCTTAATCAGTCCATAGAGGCCCCAACTAAAGAGAGATACTTGATTTCCTGTTAAGGAATGAGACCGGACTGGTGACAGAAGATTGTGTAGGGAAACAATTATCATAATGCCATTAGTTTCAAAATAATTATAGAAAAGAATAGGTCTGTTCTGTGGGATAAGATTCCAAATTGGAGGAAGGCCAATTTAGATGATATCAGAAAGTATCTGGCAAGTGTGGATTGGGTAAGATTGTTTTCTGACAGAGGTGTACTTAGAAAGTGGGAGGCCTTCAAAAGTTAAATTTTGAGAATACAGAGTTTGTATTATTCTGCCAGAATAAAGAGCAAGGATAATATTTTTAGGGAACCTTTGCTTTTCGAGAGATATTGAGGCCCTGGCTGAGAAACAGGGCCATGGGAGCATAGTGGTTAGCACAGCTAGCGATGGAGTTCAGAGTTCAATTCCGGCACCCTTTGTGAACAGGTTAGTACGTACCCTCTCGTTTGTGTGTGGGGTTCCGCCCGGTCCTCCAGTTTCCTCCCACAGTTCAAGACTTAGTGAATTCTCCTGTGATTAGGGTGGGTCGCTGAGCAGCTCGACTCTTTGGGCTGCGAGGGCCTGTTCTGTACAGTACCTCTAAATAAATTAATAAATGGTGGGGAAGAGCAGCTAGAGGCGGGAAGAAGCAAAGGAGGTACTTGAGGGGTATGAGAAATGCAAGATACCCCCTAAGAAGAACATCAGGAGGGCTAAAAGAAGGTATGAGGTTGCTCTAGTGGACAAGGTGAAGGAGAATCCCAAAGGCTTCCACAGATATATTAAGAGCAAAAGGATAACAAGGGATGAAATTGGTCCACTGGAAGATCAGAGTGGTCATCAATGCATGGATCCAAAAGAGATGGGCAGATCCAAAATGGATTTATTGTATCTGTATTTTCTCAGGAGACAGACAGGGTATATTGCAGTGAGGCCAGGGGCCCTATACAGATTACACAGGAGGAGTTTGCAGTCTTGAGGAAAATTTGGGTAGATAAATCCCTAGGGCCTGACAAAGTGTTCCCTCAAACCCTGTGGGAAGCCCGTGCAGGAATTGCAGAGGCCCTAGCAGAGATATATAAACTGTTCTTAGCCACAGGTAAGATGCCAGAGGACTGGAGAATAACTAATGTAGCTCTGCTGTTGAAGAAAGGCTATAAGGATAAGGCAGGAAATTATAGGCCAGTGGGTAAGTTATTGGAGCACGTTCCAAGGGACTGGATATATAAGCATTTGGATGGACAGGGATTTATTAGGTTGTGTCTGACCAATCTTTTTTAAGGAAGTTACCAGGAAAGTTACAGAAGGCAAGGCAGCAGATGTTGTCTTCATGGACTTCAGCAATGCCTTTGACAAGGTCCTACATGGGAAGTTGGTCAAGAAGGTTCAATCACTTGTGATTGAAGAGGAGGTAATGAATTGGATTAGGCATTGGGTTTGTGGGAGAAGCCAGAGAGTGGTAGCAGATGGTTGCCTCTCTGACTGGAGGCCTGTGGTTATCAGAGTGCTGCAGGGATTGGTGTTGGGCCCATTGTTTTGTCATCTATAGCAATGATCTGGATGATAATGTGGTTAACTGGGTCAGCAAATTTGTGAATGACACCAAGTTTAGGGGTGCGGTGGACAGCGAGGAAGACTGTCAAATCTTATAGTGGTATCTTGAACAACTGGAAGATGGTAGATGGAATTTAATGCAGTCAAGTACAAGGTGCCGCACTTTGGGAGGACAAATCGGGGTAGGATTTACACAGTGAACGGTAAGGCACTGACGAGCCCAGCAGTACAGGGGGGGGTCCGGGAATACAGGTAATAATTCCTTGAAAGCAGCATAACAGTAGATAGGGTCGTAAAGAAAGCTTTTGACACATTGCTCTTCATAAATCTAAGTACTGAGTCTGGGAGTTGGGAAGTTACGCTGAAGTTTGGAATATTGTGTTCAGTTTTAGTCAAGGCCCTGCAGAAAGATATGTCAATAAGATTTAAAAAACTACGGAGAAAATCTACAAGGATGTTGTCAGGACCTGAGTTATAAGGAAAGATTGAATAGGTTAGGACTTTATTCCCTAGAATGTAGAAGCTTGAGGAGATATTTGATAGAGATATACAAAATTATGAGGGGTATAGATAGGGTAACTGCAAGCAGGCTTTTTCCACTGAGGGGCAAGACTAAAACTAGAGGTCATGGGTTAAGGGTGAAAGGTAAATTTTTAAGAGGAACATGAAGGGAATAGTTCTTCATTTTGACCACGGTGAGAGTGTGAAGTGAGCTGCCAGCGGAAGTACTGGATGTGGGTTTAATTTCAAAATTTAAGAGAAATTTGGATAGTAACATGGATGGGAGTGGTATGGAGTACTATGGTCTGGGTGCTGGTCAAAGGCAGAGTAACAGTCTGGCATGGACTAGATGGGCTGAAGGGCCAGATTCTGTGGTGTAGTATTCTATGGCTCTATGACTCTGTAGGTCAATAGCATTTAGGTGAAACAAACTTTCATTTTAAAGTCCAAAGAACATTTATTGTCTAAGTATGTATACCGTACCCAATGGTAAGATGCACCTTCTTGCAGGCAGCCACAAAGCAAAGAAACATAATATAATCCACTACAGCACACACACACACACACACACACACACACAAACACACGCACGCACACACAAACACACGCACGCACACACACACACACACACACACATATACACACAAACACACACATGCACGCACACACAAACACACACACACATACACAAACACACACACTCATGCACACAAGCACACGCGAACACCCACACACACTTGCACACATGCACACACACACTCACATGCACACACACATACACACACGCACACACACTCAGGCACACACGCACACACACATACACACACTCATGCACACACACACGCACACATACACCCACCCCCACACACACACACACACTCACCACAAAACCACCAAACACCCAATCGTGCAAAAAAGATAACACGTCGTGTGAATAATAAAAATGTTAATAAATAACACACAGAACATGAAGTGCTGAGCCCCGAAAGAGAGTCCACAGCCATGGAGCCAGTTCAGAGCTGCAACCTGTCTAGGAGTCTGACAGCTGCAGGCTACAGCCATGGAGCCAGTTCAGAGCTGCAACCGGTCTAGGAGTCTGACAGCTGCAGGCTACAGCCATGGAGCCAGTTCAGTGCTGCAACCGGTCTAGGAGACGGACAGCTGCAGGCTACAGCCGTGTATCCAGTTCAGAGCTACAACCGGTGTAGGAGTCTGACGGCTGCAGGCTACAGCCATGGAGCCAGTTCAGAGCTGCAGCCGGTCTAGGAGTCTGACAGCTGAAGGCTACAGCCATGGAGCCAGTTCAGAGCTACAACCGGTCTAGGAGTCTGACGGCTGCAGGCTACAGCCATGGAGCCAGTTCAGAGCTGCAACCTGTGTAGGAGTCTGACGGCTGCAGGCTACAGCCATGGAGCCAGTTCAGAGCTGCAACCGGCCTAGGAGTCTGACAGCTGAAGGCTACAGCCATGGAGCCAGTTCAGAGCTGCAACCTGTGTAGGAGTCTGACGGCTGCAGGCTACAGCCATGGAGCCAGTTCAGAGCTGCAACCGGCCTAGGAGTCTGACAGCTGAAGGCTACAGCCATGGAGCCAGTTCAGAGCTGCAACCGGCCTAGGAGTCTGACAGCTGAAGGCTACAGCCATGGAGCCAGTTCAGAGCTGCAGCCGGTCTAGGAGACGGACGGCTGAAGGCTACAGCCATGGAGCCAGTTCAGAGCTGCAGCCGGTGTAGGAGTCTGACGGCTGCAGGCTACAGCCATGGAGCCAGTTCAGAGCTGCAACCTGCCTAGGAGTCTGACAGCTGAAGGCTACAGCCATGGAGCCAGTTCAGAGCTGCAGCCGGTCTAGGAGACGGACGGCTGCAGGCTACAGCCATGGAGCCAGTTCAGAGCTGCAGCCGGTCTAGGAGTCTGACAGCTGAAGGCTACAGCCATGGAGCCAGTTCAGAGCTGCAGCCGGTCTAGGAGACGGACGGCTGCAGGCTACAGCCATGGAGCCAGTTCAGAGCTGCAACCTGCCTAGGAGTCTGACAGCTGAAGGCTACAGCCATGGAGCCAGTTCAGAGCTGCAACCGGTCTAGGAGACGGACGGCTGCAGGCTACAGCCATGGAGTCATTTCAGAGCTACAACCGGTGTAGGAGTCTGACAGCTGAAGGCTACAGCCATGGAGCCAGTTCAGAGCTGCAGCCGGTCTAGGAGACGGACGGCTGCAGGCTACAGCCATGGAGCCAGTTCAGAGCTGCAGCCGGTCTAGGAGACGGACGGCTGCAGGCTACAGCCATGGAGCCAGTTCAGAGCTGCAACCTGCCTAGGAGTCTGACGGCTACAGGCTACAGCCATGGAGCCAGTTCAGAGCTGCAACCTGCCTAGGAGACAGACAGCTGAAGGCTACAGCCATGGAGTCATTTCAGAGCTGCAGCCGGTCTAGGAGACGGACGGCTGCAGGCTACAGCCATGGAGCCAGTTCAGAGCTACAACCGGTGTAGGAGTCTGACGGCTGCAGGCTACAGCCATGGAGCCAGTTCAGAGCTACAACCGGTGTAGGAGTCTGACGGCTGCAGGCTACAGCCATGGAGCCAGTTCAGAGCTACAACCGGTGTAGGAGTCTGATGGCTGCAGGCTACAGCCATGGAGCCAGTTCAGAGCTGCAGCCGGTCTAGGAGACGGACGGCTGCAGGCTACAGCCATGGAGTCATTTCAGAGCTACAACCGGTGTAGGAGACTGACGGCTGCAGGCTACAGCCATGGAGCCAGTTCAGAGCTGCAACCGGTCTAGGAGACGGACGGCTGCAGGCTACAGCCATGGAGCCAGTTCAGAGCTGCAGCCGGTGTAGGAGACGGACAGCTGCAGGCTACAGCCATGGAGCCAGTTCAGAGCTGCAGCCGGTCTAGGAGACGGACAGCTGCAGGCTACAGCCATGGAGCCAGTTCAGAGCTGCAGCCGGTGTAGGAGACGGACAGCTGCAGGCTACAGCCATGGAGCCAGTTCAGAGCTGCAGCCGGTCTAGGAGACGGACGGCTGCAGGCTACAGCCATGGAGCCAGTTCAGAGCTGAGCAGGTAGAGGGTCTCAGAGCAGTGAGCTAAGCACCGGTTCATCCTTCGCCCTCAGCCTCAGCAGCTTGATCGCTTCAATCCGGCTCGGGGCTTCAATCAGCTAAAGATCGGATTTTTCTTACTGCTCTTGGGCCCAGGCCTGGTCGCTTCGATCCATTCTGAAATTTCAATCCACCCTCGTGTCCAGTCTGGCAATGGTCGCCACTGCCTTACCTGCACCCTCACGAGCCCAGTTCACAGAACCCTTTAAATACCACATAAACACCAGGTCGTACAAGTGGTTCAAAGCACAGATCCCAAAGGGAAATCACAATCTGCGGGTTGCAGAAAAAGAGTAATTAATAGTTAGTAGTTTTGTTTGCTGACCACATGATGGCCAGCACCATCAGTCATTTCAGCATTTTTCCAACCAGGGATGTCACAAAGTGCTTTGCAAGTAACTGAAAGCTTCTGAAGAAATAATTTAATGGAAGCAAACAGAGGAGAAGGGGGGAAATTACCTGCAAAATCCTTTTTGTCAAGTGCTTATCTAATCCCTCCTTTAAAGTTATTTTTGTATTTTCTTCCACCTTACTTTCAGGCAGCCAGCACTGATCACAAGTCATTGCACTGAATAAAAATCTCTTCATCTTGTCTCTGATTCTATTCCTAATGATTTGAATCCTGTTTTTTAAAATCTATTCCGGATCCCAGCATCAGCAGTCTCCTATGTCCTGATTTAATTTTAGATATCAACCAGTTGTTGCAGGTTCTACCAAACCACTCTTCCAAAACTGTTCTTTTTTTAAGTGCTCTGCTCAAGAACAATCCCAACTTTCTTGGTGTTTGTCCTTCGAACCGCTGGCTCGCAAGATTGCAGTTATTGGAATCTGCAGCAAAAGCAATCTGCTGGAGGAGCTCAATGGAGCAGAGTGGAGTGGGGACGCATCTTCACCCTGGAGCAATATGCAACGTGCAATCCACATTTGGGCGAAGCAAACAGCGATGTGCGGCAGGTTGATGGGAGACACACGTTAATGCAATTTGACACATGGGAACAAAGGATGCGGTGTAGCACCCTCTACCAGACCCTGAAGGGTGCTTCACTATTTGTGCTTTCATACCAGACTTGAGCAGCAAACAACCACACGGGTCACAGGTGTGCGCAGAACTTGTACTGAGCAACGACATTTCCTAGATAAACCTAAACTATTAAACAAAGGAAATCATCAGGGTCAAAAGTCATTTGGAATAGAGACTCCAAAAATGCATTAACAAATAGGTCTGGAAAGCCATTGAGACACTTTATGTTACTGTGTACTACACTGTTTTTATACCGAGACTCAGCAGGAAAGGGTGAAGTCAGGCAGAGCGATAATGATAGGAGACTCAATAGTTAGGGGGACAAACAGGAGATTCTATGGCATGAAAGTGTTTCCCCCAGGTCCAGGGTCCAGGATGTCTCAGAGTAGTTAGCGAGCAGCTGATGGTCATGGGGCACATTGGCACCAATGACATCAGTAGAAAGTGGGAAGAGATATCATGAGTTAGGAAAAGGGATGAAGGACAGGACCTCCAAGGTCTGGATTTCCCCCAGAGCCACATGCTAGTCAGGGCAGTAAAAGGGGGATTAAGGATTACGGGGAAAAGGCAGGCGGGTGGCGATGAGTCCATGGCCAGATCAGCCATGATCTTATCAAATGGCGGAGCAGGCTCGACAGGCTCCTATTTCCTATGCTCTTGTGTAGGATGCCCATACAGATGAGTGAGTGGTGCAGGTGGCGCGGTTTCAGGTTCTTGGATCACTGCATCTCTTCCTCAGGCTGGGGTGACCTGGACGAGAGGGCTGGGCCGCACCCAAATTGTAAGGGAAGCCATATCCTGGCCGGAAGGTTTGCGGATGCTGCTCGGAACGTTTAAATAGTTTGGCAGGGGGATGGGAACCAGAGCACCGGGTTAGGAATTGGAGGGATAGAGAGCAAGTAGATGTCAGGGCCAGTAAAAACAGGCAGGAGCAAAGTAATAGATACAAGTTCAAGTTTATTTTATTATATATGTACGCGTATATAACCAAGTGAAACAATGTGCACATATATCACACACGGCACACAAAACAAAATATTACCATAAGTAAGTAAATAAAATATAATTCAAAATGCATGTAGTGCACAGCACAGGTAAACAGTAAGCAGCTCGCTGTCCTAGTGACGAGTAAACACTGCTGTGCCTTCGACCCAGTGAGGAGGTGTTGTGGGTTCTTGCAATGGGTTGTTTGAAGTCTGTGTACTTCAATACTAGGAGTATTATGGGTAAGGGTGATGAACTTAGAGCATGGAACTATGATGTTGTGACATGGAACAATATCACAGCTGAGCTCAGATGGGACATAATGGGCCCACTGAGTCCATACTGAAAGATAGGAAGGGTGCGTTCACTTTGAGAGGATCAGACTCCAGAATCCCAATAGCCATTTGGACATTGAGGAATAGATATGCAGGAAAGGTGTGAAAACAATAGGGTTTTTGTCACGGGGGACTTCCCTAATATAAACTGGGACGTTCATAGTGCAAGTGGATTAGTTAGGGCAGAATTTGTTAGGTGCATCCAGGGGAGGGGTTTATTAAATCAGTATGTAGATAGTCCAACAAGAAGAGGGCCTGTACTGGATCTGGTGTTGGGTATTGAGCCAGGTTTTAAGATAGCTCTAGATAAGGATAAGTATGGACTTTGCAGGAGAGTATTAAATTGGAGTAGGGCAAATTCCAAAAGCATTAGGCAGGAACTAGGGAGAGTTAATTGGGAATATCTGTTTTTGGGCAAGTCCACATCCAACATGTGGAGGATGTTAAAAAAAACAACTGCACGGAGTACAGGACAAATACGTTCCAGGCAGAAAGATGGACAAGGTAAGAGAACCTTAGATGTTGAAAGAGATGAGGAACCTAGTCAAGAAGAAAGAGGAAAAATGTAAAGCTTCGGAAGCTAGAATGAAACACAGCCCAGGATGGTTTTAAGGAAGCCAGAAAGGAATTCAAAAAGGGATTAGGAAAGGCAGGAGGAGCCATGAAAAGCCCTTGGCAAGAAGGATTAAAGAGAATCCCACAGCATTCATCAGGAGCAAGAGGATAACTAAAGAGAGGATAAAGGAGAAAGGGGAAACATTTGCTTGGATATAGATGATGTGGGTGAGGTCTTTAATGAGGGTTTTACACCAGTATTTACCAAGGAGAAGGATGTGGAGAACAGGAAGATCAGTGCTGAGAGTATTGATATGCTTGGGCATTTTGAAGTAAAGGAGAAGGCAGTGCTGGGCCTCTTAAAGAGCATTAAGTTGGATAAGCCCCCAGGACCTGATGGGATATTCCCCAGGTTATTGAGAAAGACAAGTGAAGAGATAGCTGGGGCCTTGACCCATATCTTTATGCTCTCTCAAGCCACAGGCGATGTCCCAGAGGACTGCCGAGTACAGAGACTTCTTAGGGATAGGATTTATGAGCATTTGGGAAACCATGGACTAATTAGTGAGGGCCAGTATGGGTTTATGCAGGGCAAGTTGTGCCTTATTAACTTGATTGAGTTTTCTGACAAGGTGACGAGGGTGAATGATGAAGCTAGAGCTGTGGATGTTGTCTACATGGATTTTAGCAAGGCATTTCATAAGGTCCCTCATGGGAGGCTCATTGAGAAAATTAAGATGCATGGGATCCATGGAGAATTGGCTGTCTGGATTCAGAACTGCTTGCCCAGAGAAGACAGAAGGTAATGGTCGAAAGCACTTATTCTAACCAGAGATGCATAAATAATGGAGTTCTGCAGGGATCTGCGCTGGGACCTCTGTTGTTTCTAATGTATGTAAATCACCTGAATGAAAATATAGATGGGTAGCCTAGTAAATTTGCAGATGATATGAAGATAGGTGGTGCTGTGGACAGTATAGATGATTGGTAGGGAATACAGCAAGGAGATGAAGATATGGGCAGAGAAGTGGCAGATGGAGGTTAACCCAGCCAGATATGAAGTGTTGCACCTTGGTAGGTCAAATGCACAAAGAGACAGTAGACTGGTAAGGGGAAGACCCTTAACAGTGTTGAGGAGCCGCGGGAACTTGGGGTTCAAATTCATAGTTCCTTGAAATTGGCTACACAATTGGATAGGGTGGCTAAGAAGGCTTGTCTTTACTAGTTGAGGCACTGAGTTCGAAAGTCAGGAAGTTACGTTGCAGCCTTATGAAACTCTAGTTAGGCTGCATCCGGATTATTGTATGTAATTCTGGTCACCCAATTATAAGAAGGAATTCGAGGCTTTGGAGAGGCAGCAGAAGAGGTTTCCCTGGATGCTGTCTGGATTAGAGGGCATGTGCAATAATGGACAAACTTGGATTGTTTTCTCTGGAGCAGCTGAAACTGAGGGGAGATCCGATAGAGGTTGATAAGATGAGACGCGCAGATAGAGTCAACAGTATCTCTTTCCCAGAGCTGAAATGTCTAAAACCAGAGGGCCTGTGTTTAAGGTGAGAGGGGGTCATTTCTAAAGTGATGTGAGGGACAATCGATTTTTTCGGAGTGCTGGGTGCCTGGAATGTATTGTCTGGGGTGGTGGTAGAGGCAGGTACATTAGGGACTTTTAAGAGATGTTTAGATTGGAACATGAATATGAAGAAAATGGAAGGATATGAACGTTGTGTAGGCAGAGGCCATTTGACTACTACTTTATTTGGTTTGGCACAGCATCTTGGGCCAAGGGGCCTGTTCTCGTGCTAGACTGTTCTATTCCAGGGGCCTGTTCTCGTGCTAGACTGTTCTATTCCAGGTGCCTGTTCTATTCCAGGGGCCTGTTCCAAGGGGCCTGTTCTCGTGCTAGACTGTTCTATTCCAGGGGCCTGTTCTCATGCTAGACTGTTCTATTCCAGGGGCCTGTTCTCGTGCTAGACTGTTCTATTCCAGGGGCCTGTACTCGTGCTAGACTGTTCTATTCCAGGGGCCTGTTCTCGTGCTAGACTGTTCTATTCCAGGGGCCTGTTCTCGTGCTAGACTGTTCTATTCCAGGGGCCTGTTCTATTCCAGGGGCCTGTTCCAAGGGGCCTGTTCTCGTGCTAGACTGTTCTATTCCAGGCAGCATTCTCATCCCGTGTGAGGCGAGACTTGGCTCACCATTAAGTCTTGAGTTGAAAATTCAGATTTGTACTTTTGTGCTTTTATGTTATTGATGGTCCTTCCTTTGCAGAGAGAGGTGAGACTCGCTGCAAGAGTTAACAACTGGATCACGCTGAGTATGCAAGCTTTCCATGCGAAGTTTGCCAGCAGCTGGACAGGACCCTTGGAAAACCTCTCAGGTCAATTTAAAAGCCCATTTATACGAAACATCCGATTATCAATTAAACAAAATACTTTCACCTGAAGCAAATGCCAGGCTGATGAGGAACCAACTGCTGGAAAAATTCCATATTTTAAGTGGCTGTTTCCCAAACTTTGTGTTGGAAGTGAAGATTAGTGGAGGGGATCAGAAAACTGGTTGCAACAACTGGGTGATTCCTTGACTAAACATCTAGAGGTCATGACACAGGGACAAATCCCACTGTGCTAGATGGAGGATTTAAATTAAATCATTTAGCATTTAATTAAATGATCTTCAATAAATAATGTTGGTGATTATGCAACCACTGAATCGCAGTAAAAGAACACCATTACTGCACTCAGGAAGGGGAAGGTGTTATCTTTACACTTTCTGGTCGATATGTGATTCCAACCCCACAGAAACTTGGATGACATTTGATTACCCTCTGGAATGGTGCATTTGCACCCAATATCCATAAAAAGCAATCAGGAAATAAAGCAGATGGGGCTCATGATGCTTTCCCT